>NW_006159611.1:384471-390071 GCF_000334495.1 Tupaia belangeri chinensis | reverse complement strand
TCCCTACTTCTCACTGGGCAGTGCGGCATCCTGGGTACTCAGCGAACGGATCCTGTTGAGGTTGCTCATTCCTCAGAGGAGAAAGCTGAATGGATTTGGATAACTTTTGAATCTGAGAGAGATACGGAACTATGGATAAGCTACAGGTGGAATAGGGGCACCCCAAAATAGACTAGAAAGAAAGAAAAATGAAAAGGAAAACATGACTTAAACGGAACTAGAAAAGTTGTTATTCAAACCTGAAGTAAACCTGGTTTTTAATAAAATGAACAAACCAGGGACTGCTTAGAGACCTGTTGTATGAACTAACAGCAGTAGTGACTGCTATCTGTTGAATGCTTGCATGAGCACAAGGAAAACTGAGATTATGATAACCTGCTGTTACACTGCAAGCGGAAATGCCTGAGACTGGGTACTTAATACAGTGAGATGTTGATTTGACTCATCATTCTGGTGGCTGGAATGTCTAAAGGCATCACAAATGGCTGAGAGCCGAACTTTGAGCAGAGCAGAGCATGGTCTAGATCCATGGGGCCTATGCCTTAACTCTCTACTTTCTGTCTTATTTCTTCTTATAAAACCACCAGGCCTCAGGGGATCCTTCCCCCATCCTAACCACCCAGTCACTCATCTCCTTGAAAGACCTCATCCTTTAACACAATAATTGGTGCGCATTTTTACCCTCATAATCCTGCGACAATAGCTCAAAACATGAATTCTGAATTCGTGGTGGGGACCAACACAACCTGTATTAGAAAGGATAAGATATTTTCTTGTTTTGAATGAGGTGAGAGCAAGTTCTCGAGGCATTAAAATGTGTGCAGTGCTCTACCAAAACGAAGGGTTTGTTTATAGGTGTGCGTTGGGATTGAGCTTCAGACTGGATCTTGCAGATCAGTTTACAAAAGCTCAGATGGTTCTCCTGGGAGTGAGAGATTTACGGCTTGTTCAGGATTAACGTACAGGAAATCAAACATTAGCTGAACGTGAGGAGATGTGAGCCCTCTTCTTCTGCCCAAAGTCGCGTACCAGAAACCTTTCTGATGGCTCTGTAATACCATGAGCTGAAGTCGAGCGTAAGCTATCCTTGCACAAGAATCACTGGACTGTTTGGAGACAGAAACAATGTCGACATGAGCTTCTCCACAGCTTCACTCTTGGTAATGATGCGCTATGAAGTAGCTAAAAATGATGCCCCAGTCAATGATCAGAATTACATTATGGTTTTCAGAGGTAGAGCAGATTTTCAAAAGATATTTATTTTCAGCCGATGTGCCGAATCTGAGGTCATTTTTATTTTAAAAATGGATAGAATTAGGAATAACGCGGTTATGATTAGATAATATTTCTGGGTTGGAATTCTGGTGGCATAATATAAGCAGAGTGTTTGCCTTTGTGATTATTTTAACCGTACTTGGTAATATAAACGGTCAAACAAATTCAAATTGCTGTTTTATCCCAATGGCCATTTGTTTTACTTGACAAAACTTTTCTGCAGTTAGTATTAGCTCAGATTATGAAGCTTAAAGGTAAGATTGCTCTTTATTGGGACCAGCAGATGGCGGAATGGTTATGTCACTGGAATCCTGTGTGGTCGACTGTGGTTCAAGTCCTGGACCCGGTGGCTTAAAACTCATGACAGGCACATGTGCACGTGTACCCAAATCCTGACAGGACAATGGGGGAGAAGGGATTGTGGTGTGGCCATCGCCCCATGTGGTGATTTCTTGCTTTCTGTCTCTCTGTATCTTCAGCGAGCACATATGACCTATAGCAAAAATCTCTCTCTCAAAAAAAAAAAAATTACTTCTTATTTATTTATTTGCCATAGGGACATGCATGCTCTCTGGAGAGACAGAGAGAGGCAAAATGAAAACTCATCCCTGAGGGAGGATGGCCATACTGCAATCCCTTCTCCTCCATTCTCTTCTTGGATTTGGGACACATGCCCAAAAGATCACATGCCCCATGTGATTTTCAAGCCACCAGATCTGGGACTTGAACCACAGTCAGCCACATGGGAATCCAACATCTTAACCAGCATGCCAACTACCAGCCCCTATTTGTTTTTAAAAATTAATTTTATTGTAGAGTTTTGCTTTATTTTAAATTCACAAACAATAATTGTGTATATTTGGGGGGTACAATGTGATGTTTTGACACATGTATATTTTGTGGAACAATTAAATCAGGTTAACTAGCCTATCTGTTACCTCAAATATTTATCATTTAGAGAGATTTAATCTAAATTCCAATGGAAACTTAAGCTTAAATGTAAGTTACAGACATGTATTGCATTTTTTACTGATGTGTGATAAATTTTAACAAATCTAGCAATGTAAAACAATACACATCTTTTTAAAAAAATTTTTCTGAGGGTGCATGTGCTTAACAGAGAGAGAGAAGGAAAGGGAAACCAAGAAGACACCCTCCCTTTTTTTGTTTTTTTTTGAGAGGTTTTTGCTATAGGACATGTGTGCCCGCCAGAAAAACAGACAAGAGAGACAAGCAAGGCCATGCCACAATCCCTTCTCCTCTATTCTCCTCTCTGGATTTTGGGCACACATGAACATGCACCCAGCATGAGTTTCAAGCTGCCAGGTCCAGGACTCAAACTGTTATTGACCATGTGAGAGTCCAGTGGCTTAACCACAGAGCCACCTGCTGGACCCTTTTCTTCTACTTTTTATCTTTCTTTGCTGCAGCTCTTTTAAAAAAAATAAATAAATAAATTGCTTTTTACTGAGGGCTCATGGGCTCATCAGAGAGGGAAGGGGAGAGAAAAAGCACTCCAAGGGGCACGATCACACCACAGTCCTTTCTCCTCTGTGCCAGCCTAGCAAGGTTTAGAGCATGCACACACAGACTCTCCCAGCGTGTTTTCCAAACCACCAGGGCCAGCATTCAAGCCACGGCTCCTGTGGGATTGGGCTCTTCTATGCCCAACACTTCACCTCTGCACTGTGGGGCCAGACCAGAACTCTTACATGTCTTGACTTTCTCTCCTGCTGTCGTAGTCCTCACATGTCTTCTTGAATTCTCTGTGTTCAAGCAACTTGGTGTTCATCCACATTAAGGTAACCCTAAATCATGGACTCAGACATTCTGTCTCCTGCTTGCTGTGAGATCTTGCTTGAGCAACTTAAAGTCTTGAAACTTGGGTTTCTTTCTTTTTCCCTATTTTGTCAGAGGGCCTGTGCATACACCAGAGAGAGACAGAGAGACAGAGAGACAGAGACAGTGAGAGAGAGAAAGTACTTGCAGTGCTGTGTGGCCACACCGTAATCCCTTCTCCGCCATGTCTGCACCCTGCCAGGATTTGAGCACGTGTGTGCATGCACAAGTGCCCCACGTGCTTTTCAAGATTCAGGGTTCGGATTGGGGCGGCACAGTCGGCCATGTGGGATCCAGCTCCCATAACCACTGCGCCATGGGGCTGGCCCGAACCTCAGTTTCTTTATCTGTCAAACTGGAATAGTATCTCCAGGCTCAAAATGCTCTTGTAAGTATAAACTGGAGTAATGCATGTAAAAGGGTGTACATTTTTACTGTGGTATGAGCTAGTCATTCATAAACATGGGGTCCCCCCCAGTCAAATAGACCGTCATATTTCTCTCTCTCAGAGTGCTTCCGTCATGGTAGATGCTCATTAATGTCGAGTGACAGAAGGTGGTGACTTCTGGGGATTCCAGCCTGAGGAGTGGTCGTCTTCCTTTCTTAAGGACGGGTGGGATGTTGCTGTAGGGATTCGTTTGACTTCGCCATGGCTTCCACCCTTTTGGATTCTTCGGATGGCTCAATTTGACACCATAGTTCTCACGAAGTTTTGGTTGCAACTGGGACCAATGAGGCAAGATGTGGAGGAAAACGCTCTGTCCCTCAGGACTGGGAGACTCAGCGTCACCTCGGAACGCTCTGGAATGCCAAGCCAACCTTGGTGATGAGGAAACCCTAATGCGCTCACTCAGTGATGCTGAAACAGCTTTCAGTAAAAGCAAACACCTGGCCTAGTTCTGCTACGGTTGGTGCCACCTGCATGAGTCTACGTCTGGACTTGTCAAGGTCATCAGAGCGTCTCCCCAGATTTTCTCATGAACTACAAGACACCTGAAGAAAGTCATTTGTTAGAACCTATTTTGCAGACCAGCTGGTGGCACAATGGTCAAGGTGCTGGACTCTCACCTGGCCAACCACAGCTTGAGTCCCTATTCTGGCAGCTTGCTTTCTCACTTTCTCTCTCTGTCTCTTGTAAGTGCACATGCCCTGTAGCAAATTAAAAATAATAATAATTATAAGTAAAATTAAATAAATAATTCTTAAAAACAAAACAAAACCAAAAAACTACTTTGTGAGTGTTAAGTGCTGGGTGAGGAATAGAGTGGTGAAAGAGAATGGAAGAGAAGGAATTGTGGTGTGGGGGTGATTTCTTGCTTTCTGTCTTTCTGTCTCTCTCTGGCAAGTGTATGTGCCCTATAGCAAAGACCTCTCTAAATAAAACTACAGGAGGAAGATCATGACAAAGTGTAGAGTCTGTTGAGATCTGATACAGCAGATGTGAGCTTGACTTTTAACTACGTGGTTAATGTGGCCACAGTGGGGGAGGAAAGGGGAACTCTCCGTTGATGACCCAAACGCTCACTGTCATTCTTCTCAAGTAAGGAAGGAAAAATCAGGAAGACATTTGATGCCAACCGGTTGCTTCAGCATTGTGGTTCAGTAAGCGATCTCGCCGTCTTCAGACTGAACCAGCCTTTTTCTCAGTCACTGGTTCGGAGTCTTCTAAGAATGATCGAAGGTGTGTGGTTAAAATTGTTGTATAGGCGATGGCTTCCACATATCTGGGGAGGACGAACACACCACAGATGAACCAAAGAGTGTACACAGCAAGGGGCTCCAAATTTTGGGTCAAAACCCAGTGCTAACTGTCCCTACTTGGTCACTTTTTAAAACCATCTTAGAGACCAGCAGGTCCCACGTACTGTGGAAAGTGCAGGCTTTCTCCTCCTGGCACAAACTCGTCAGCCAGAACACACCCAGCATGTCCAACAGCCAGTGCTCAAACTCCACCCAAATTTCGTCTCCATTCTCATCCAAGGCAATGAATACGCAAAACTGAAGTCGCTGTGAGTCTTGCCTTTTCTGTGCAATGATTTAATGAGTCATGCCATCGAATTCAGAGAAAAAATTAAATGGCATTTCTGCTTCAGAATAAACCAGATTCTTGATAGAATTCAAAGGAGGGATGAAAAGTTTCTTTGCCTTTCTCCAGAAAGTTTACTGTTAGTCTAGGATTAAGGAAAGGGATTAAGGAAATGGTGGTACAGTCCAATGGCATATTTTTTATATTGCTCTGCATGTGGGCTGTCTCTACACAAGTTCATAGAGCATATATATATATTATATCAGCTATATAGAAGGAAGCATATTCATTCACAAAAATCTAATATTACATATTGTATTAACACAAATATTAATATATTAACTACAACGAATCTGTTGTTTATAAAATACATTAATACTAATTCTTATTTGAAATGTGTATTGATGTGCCATATTATAAATGTATTTTATATATATATATATATATATATATATATTTA
>NW_006159611.1:362986-378371 GCF_000334495.1 Tupaia belangeri chinensis | reverse complement strand
TATATATATATATATATTTATATATACCAGAAGTGGAAATATTCCACCCCTGACCTTGTGTGATGGGGCACCGTCAAAACACTGCAGTACAAAATATTTCATAAAATTACCTTCAGGCTATACATATAAGATATGTATGAAACACAAGTGTTTCATAATGAATGCTTAGACTTGGTTCCAACCCCAAGATAGCTCATTATGTCTATGCAAATATTCTAAAATACAAACCCCAAATCCAAAATATTCTGACTCCGAACATTTCAGATAGAGTATTAAAGCTGTATAACATATATATAATATCTATATTTTGTTGTGTGTATTACACTTACAAAAACCTTTCAAAACTCTCTGAGAAGTTTGAAAGTAGGAGCTTATATTTTAAAAATTGGGCTGCTTTTTTTTTTCTATTTTATAACCCCTGATCACACTTCATTTTTATTTCTTCCAGTATTCAAACAAAAATTTCACAAAAAGCATCAAAGTAGAAACAGAACAAAACAAGCGGTGACTGTACAAGGAGAAAAGTAACATATGTTGAGCATTTTCACCAAAAATAATAAGCATGTCTCTGCTAAGTTTCATTACAATGAAATAATCTTCATCTTTTTTTTTTTTTCTCATTACCTACTGAGACACTAGCAGTTTGGGACTTCTGAATTTTATTATGTTTGATAACTTCCTATTGGAGTAGTGAGTTTCCATTTGTTTATACAAATTTCCTGATGAAGCACCATTATTCCTATGGCTATGAGGCAAAGTATAATCTGATTATGTAGCTGCTTTTATTATAACTGTAGCTAATGTGATCATATGCACCATATTATTACAGAAATGCTTTGTGGTGTTTTCGCTTTTGTAAGAGGGCTGGACAGGCTCAGGGAGGGAACAACCATGAGAGACGAGAAAGATTGGAACAGATCAACAAAGTATGCTCTTGAAAATAGTATGTTGGCACCAGAGTTGAATAATGCAGTTGTTCTCCTGAGAATGAAGGAAACGGGGGCTGGGGGAAGGGGCGCTGTTCCCCTCGTCCCAGAGTAGGAAGACATAGCAGCCCTCTGAAATCAGCAATCACCTGTCTCTGTCTCTAAGCGGATACCTGTCAACAGGGGTAAGCAAGGAAGGTTAGGTCAGCAGACCAGATTGATTATGTCATGTAGACTGACTACAGCTAGATCATTCAAGTCAAAGATATTTACTGAGCATCTACTGAGTATGTGCCATGCTTCCTGTCCTTCAGTGGTGCGTGTCATTTAATAATTGCAACACAATGTGGTAGGACATGTGTAAATTAATCATTATAAATGGTAGTAAGTGCCATGAGAGAGAGTGACGAGGTGACTTGACAGTGGAATAGGAGTGCCAGGTGGCTGAGACAGGGATGGGGGTAGGGGAGGTTGCGGAAGTGCGTACAGAACCTTGGGGATCACAGGTTAAGGCCAGATGTGAAGGACACGGCATGTTCTGACTAGTGTTCTGGACTATTCCACAGGTGGGGTGGGGGAACAAAGGTTTTTAGGAAGTTTTTTTTTATTTGTGATTTTGATTTTTGGAAGGATGACCCTGGAAACTCCAGGATGGGTAGAAGCAATTGGCCATCCAACAACTGGAAAGAGAAAATCCAGAAGGAAAGATGAAACCTGTCAGGTTGTTGGGAAAGTCATGATGTATTTTTCTATGCAAAAATTGTGTCATGACTTTCCCGACAACCCAATAAATTAAGGTTGCATGACAAACTTGAGAAAAGGTGTATTTCTATAAATATATAAGTATATAAAACATATAAGTATATAAATACATAAATATAAATCTTAATTTGTTCCATGTACTGAAGCAAAACTCAGTTGACTATAGAGGTTGATGGAGTAGCAGGTTTCAAGAGAACTGTGCAATTTCTGGCTCAGGTCACTAGGAGACTGGTTGGCCCCATTAACTAATCAGGAGACATCTTGGATGTATTCACTTTGAGGTAATTTCCAGGACAGCCAGATGGAGATGATAGGAGTCTGCCAAACATATGCATTTGGGAGTCGGGAATTTCAGTGCACTTGTGGAGCTTTGGAAGGGATGCAATAGATAGCTCTGGGAGGTTGGAGGAAGAAGAGGAGAGGTCCGAGGATGAAACTGGGAAGCGCAATCGTCAGAATGTATGAGGGAAAGAACGAGTGAAGAGACCAAGAACTGGACAGAGGAGAAGCGTCTCTGTATGGAAGGATCCCACTGTGTCTGAGGTCCTTGAAAGATTAAGAAGAACACAGTTGGGAAGGACCCTAAAAGGAAACTTAGGAAGAGTGAGAGACAGTGGATGTGAGCTCTTTTTTCCAGAGATTTTGTAGCAAAAGTAAGGTAAGAGGTAAGGTGGAGGTAAGGAAAGTTTATAAATGGTGAGACCCTAGTCGTGGTATAAGAGAGTAAGAAAGTGCTGGGTCAGCTGTGTAGTGCAGTGATAAGGAGATTTATGATATTAAAGTACAATTTTATTTTGATGCAAAAGGTTTTTAAAATTCATACGTAATTTTTTATAATATACATTTCCACAAACTTTTTAAAAGAATTACTTTACTAACTTTCTTTATTAATTTACTTATTTTTATTTGACCAGAGAAGGACAGAGTGAGCGAGAGAGAAAGAGAAAGTGAGAAAGCAAGCCACCAGGTCTGTGGCCACTCCTGTGGTCAACCATGTGGGAGTTCAGTGCCCTTAACCACCATACCACCAGCCAGCCCCACATTTCCACAAACTTTTAAAAGAACCTGAACCACACTTTTGATGAGTTAGCAGTATTGTATCATCTCAGTGTACAAGAGACAAAAACAAGATGGAGGACTTAAATTAACATGTAGCCTCCTTATGTAATACTTTGTTCTACCTAACCTTTAGGAAAAAGAGGCAAATGAAATAAATATGCAACTATGAGGTTTATGGAAATAAAGCAAAATTTCCTCTCTATATTCACTCTTTATACCTAAAGTACTGGGTAGATACTGTGAAATATTATAGAATGTGATGCTCTGAGGTACTGGGGAATACTGAATCAGTGAAAATCAAAATATGGAGGCCAGTAGGTGGTGTAGTGGCTAAGGCGGTGGAATACCACATGGCCAGCCATGGTTGGAGGCCTAGACCCGGGACCTTGAAAATCACTCCAGGTACATGTCCGTTCATGCCCAAAATCCTGAGAGGAGAACAGAGGAGAAGGGATTGTGGTGTGACCATCCCCCCAGGAGGTGATTTCTCACTTTTCCCCTCTCTGTTTTGCTCTCTCTCTCCAGCAAGCACATATACACTATGGCAAAAACCTAAAAACAAAAACAAAAACAAAGGATGTTCAATTTCCTTAAGTAATCAACAAAAGCTAGACATTTAAAGCAGATTTTCAGTTGGATTGGAATAGAAAGTGTCTGTTTTCTTGACCTCAAGGTAAGCACAAAATGAAGATTACCAGAATCTTTTGTTTTCACTATTTTCTGAGCATTCCAATTAGTTTCCATTTTGTACATGGCAACAGTGATTCCCCACAACTAGTTCATTCTACTAGAGAAAAGTTGTGCTAGGTATAAAAAGCAGAGGTGCTTTCGTGCTTGAACATTAATCTTTTCATAAATATCCCATTCACTTAGCGATCTTGTAGCCATTCCTAGGAGACCTCTGTTATTCTATCCTGTGGCACATGCGACCATTTCCACTGCATAAGATTTTTCTTTGAGGAATAAGTGTGCCATATTCTAGGAAATTGGAAAAAAAAAATCCAGTGTATGGCTGTTCTTGTTAAGAATTGTACAATTGCAGTTGGGGCCAGCAGGTGGTGTGGTGGTAACGGTGTTGTGCTCTCCCATGGCTGACTGCCCTTTGGGTCCTAGACCTGGCGGTTTGCATTCCCTCTTTCTCTCTGTCTTTTTTTTGGTGAGCATACATGCCTTTTAGCAAATTAAGTAATAGATAAAATTAAATCATTAATTATTCTTTAAAAATTGTACAATTGTTGTTAAAATTTTTAGGGTTAGACCTGTTGCATAGTGGCAAGCAAATCCTTGGGAAAAGCAATACTTGACTTATATGTGTGTATTTTATTAATTTGGACATCGGTCCTCATTTATAACAAAGAGCAACTTGAGTGTTTAGTCCTGTTGAGAGATGGTTTCCAGATAAAAGAATTATGATTAGAGGTCATATGATATATTGAAAAGACTGTGGACTTGAGATCCAAGCAGATAGGCAAATGAATAAGTAGAACTCTCATAATGTCAGTTTCCTAATTTGTAAAACTGACATGATAACAGCTATATCCATCATGGAATTATTCCATGGGTTAATGTTAATATATGTAAAATACCAGACACATGGCAGGTATTTAGTAAATGTTAACCATTATTTTTTTATTATGTTAGCTCTTAATGGACCACTAGCAATCACATAAATATCCTGCTTTATGAGGCAAAAAAATGTTTTGGGTCTAATTTACTAGGATTTGGAAATGTTTGTGTCTGTAGAAATGAGCTTAAAACATGTTATTTGTAGAATGCTTCTGATTCCAGTTTTGGCTCTACTGTATGACATTATCAAGTAATTCACCTGCCTGGACCTCATAATTCTTACTTGTAACACCAAGCATTTGTCTAAGATGATCTTCAAGGGCCCTGTCAAATTTAAAGTGCTATATTTTTATATCATTTTGAAAAATTTTCCAATTCAGGGTTGTCTCTGCTAGATAATCCTCTTTAGCTATCAAACATTCTTTGAAATATCTCTGGTTAAAATTTTTGTTTTTCTCTTTAGCAATCACCACCAATTTTTTTTTTTTTACTTGCAAGGGGACTCATGTACTTACCATAGAGAGGCATTTAGCCTTAGGTCACATGTGCTCACCAGAGAGAGAGATAGACAGTGAGAGGGAAAGTGAGAAATCAGTAGGCATGATCAGGCCATAATCTCTTCTCCTCCATTTCTTCATTCTGTTGGGATTTTGGGCATGCATACACATGCACCTGGTATGTTTTTCAAGCCACCAGGACCAAGAGTGGAACTATGGTCAGCCATGTGGGATCCAACTCTCTTAACCAGTAATCTATGGGACCAGCTGGAAAAAATTCTTAAGAGCATTATCTATATTAGTTGTCTCAACTTCCTCACTTTTCATTCTGTCTTCAAGCCCTCTCCAACTGGGCTTCTGGCCACACAACTACACTGAAGTCCCTCTTGTCCAGGCTCCCAGAAATGTCCATCTGGCCAAGTCCACTGGTCAAGTCTCCATCTTCCGTTTGCTCACATGATCCACTAACTGTCCCTTCCTACTGGACACAATTGCTTCCTGAACCTTTCATACACTACAAAGCCTCAGATTTTCTCCCATCTGTCTAGACAGAATCTTCAATATTTCTTCTACTCGATAGAACCTTTTGATATTTCTTCCATTCCCTAAACCAGGGTGTCCAGCAGAAGTAAAACATGATCCATAGATGGTATTTTAAATGTCTTGATATTTAGTTTCCATATTAAAAAGGTAAAACAAGGGCAAAAATTAATTTCAAGAATATTTTTAATGGGCCCAAATTAAGTTTATTTAAATTTATATGTACATTTTACTTGATTAATAATAAAATACTAATATATTAATATCCAGAATATGAAGGGACTTCAAAAAGTTTTGTGGAAAAATGGAGTTAAAGTATGAATTTATTTTGGTGCAAAAATGTTTGAAATCCATGCATGGTTTCTTCATAACATGCATTTTTCCATTAACTTTTTTTTCTTAGGTTTTTGTCATAGGCCACATGTACTCAGTGGAGAGACAGAGACATAGAGAGGGATGGTGAAAAGTCACCCTCTGAGGTGGTCGGCCATGCCACAATTGGTTCTTTTCCATTCTCCTCTCAGGATTTTTGGCATGTGTGCACAAACTCCCAGTCCAAGACACAAACTGTGGTTGGACATGTGGAAGTTGAGCACTTTAACAGCCATGCCACCTGTTGACCCCCCCTCCCCCACTAACTTTTTGAAGTACTCTTATACTATAATTTCATCAAGTAATCAATATAGTAATTATTGAGATGTTTTACATGTTTTTTTAAAAATATGTGGTCTTCAGAGTCCTACGGGGGATTCACACTTTCTTGTTTTTTTTTTTTGGTTTTTTTTTTGAGAGTTTTTTGCTATAGGGCGTGTGCACTCGCCAGAAAGACAGAGAGAGAAAGAGAGATAGAAAGCGAGAAATCACCCCCAGGGGGGATGGCCACGCAGCAATCCCTTCTCCTCCATTCTCCTCTCGGGATCTTGGGCACACATGCACACGCGCCCGGCGTGAGTTTAAGCCACCGGGTCTGGGACTCAAGCCGCGGTCAGCTACATGGGAGTCCAGCGACATAGCCATTACGCCAGTTGCTGGTCCCATGGGGGAATTCACACTTTCATTGCTCCTGGATTTGGATGTGCATATCCCAAAGGCTCTACCATCACCTCACCTGGCTTTGATGTTGACAGGCCATACTAAATGTTGGGGCAGCCCAGGGCTCTTTCCTGTCTTCTGTTCAAGTCTTTCCCCCCGGGTGACCTGGGTGAGCATAAATGACCTACGTGCTAATGCCAGCATTTGGTAAGTAGTATTGCATGCCTGATAGGAATCAGACTCCTGTGTTTCAGGTACCAGGGGATGTCACAGTGGACAGAATTGTCATAAATCTCTACCCTAGAGGAGCTTATTTCTAGTAAGACAAGGACGGACCATAAACCAGGTGACTGAGTTACATGAAGCCGTGGAAGGTGCTAAGTGCTAGTGGGAACAGCGGGGTGGCAGGAAGTGGGAAGTGACATCAGAGAGGCAAAGAGGGGCTTGGCTTGGAGGATACCGCTTTCTGTGGACTGTTGGAAGGACATGAGCTTTTACTACATCGAGGTGGGGGAACTGTTCCTGGCCGTAGCAGACCATCGGACGTGGGCTGATCCAAGTTGGAAAGATCATTTTGGCTGCCTTGTTGACAATACGCAATAGAAGGTGGGCAGGAGTGGGGAGCAAGTGGGCAGGAGTGGGGAACAGGTGGGCAGGAGTGGGGAGCAGGTGGGCAGGAGTGGGGAGCCCGCGGGCAAGAGTGGGGAGCAGGCGGGCAGTGGGAGGAGCAGGACAGCGTGGCCCGATAACAGGCTGGTGCACTAATCTGGGCTCCAGACAAGTGGCTTTGTCCTGTCCCCAGGGACGTGGCGAGCAGCTCTCACAGGTGGATGGCGGTTGCACAGCCTCCCATGGGGAGGTTCGCAGTCGGCATCAGAGAACGCCCTGCACAGCAGAGAAAGTATCCGTCAGGTTATAGATATGAGACCATGGCCTCACGTCAAACTTGTACAATGGGGTCGCCACCTGCCGTGTGCGGTATTTACATTCATATTAATTAAAGTAAAGTTAAACTTCAGGCCCTCAGTCACACCGCCTAACCCGACTTTAGGTGGCAGGTGCCTTTCTGTCATCACGGAACGTCCTAGTGGGCAGCGTTGATGCAGGTGACCCTTCGAGTTCTGTCCTGGCTCTCAGGTCAGCCATGTGCTTGGTGATTGGATTACTGCTGCGTTAATACATGCCCGCCAAGGCGCTCACATACAACCGGTCGGTTTCTGACTCCAGCTCTGGAGGGCCATTGGAGTCATCGATGCTGTTGTCTCAAACGAGGGGCTCATTCACGATTCCGACTTCTCTCTCCTGACCCAACCCCATCACTTCCAACACGTTAGCGGGCTGATTTGTTTCTCCCTAAGACATCAGCTGACTGTGCCCACCTCCCGCCATCTGCACTTCCATCACTCTGCTGAAAGCTACCAGCCTCTGTCTGGCCCCCATCCCTGTCCCTGTCCTCATGGGGTGTCCTGTTCACCCTGCCTTAAACAGCCCTTTTCTCCTTCTCCAACACTGCATGATGGTCTCCCTTCTCAGTCCCCCGTCTGTTTCCTTTATGAAATGCAATGCTCTCTGCAGCGATCGCGTTCGCTACTTTTCCGATTTGTCATTTATTTCCTCAACTAGAATATAAACTTCATGGGAGCAAGGGCCTTTCCTGTCTTCTCACTTTTTAATCCCTGGCAGCTAGGACAGAGTCCACCTGTGAAAAAATATTTTGAGGGTTAGCCCATGGCATGGTGGTTGAGGTGGTTGAATCTCAAATGCCAGATCTGGTAACTGAAAAATGTGTCAGGTGCGTGTGTGCGTGCGTGTGCACGCCCAAAATCCCAAGGGAAGGGAGAGATGGGAGAGAAAGGATTATGACATGAACCATGCCCCATGGGGGGTACTTTCTCACTTTCCTTTTCTCTCACTCACTGTCTCCAACGAGTGCACATGCTCTCTAGCAATAGAAAAAGAATTATATATACACACACATACATATATAGACATATATACACACACACACAGATTTATGTATATACATGTATGTATGTACTAGGTCATTGGGAAAGTCATCATGTATTTTTCTGCTTTTTCATGTGTCATGCCTTTCCCAACGACCCAATAAATATATGTTTTTCATTTTCGCTACATTCAATATGTGCCTTTTTTTTTTTTTTGAGGTTTTCGCTATAGGGCGTGTGCGCTCGCCAGACAGAGAGAGACAGAGAGACGGAAAGCGAGAAATCACCCCCCAGGGGGGATGGCCACGCCGCAATCCCTTCTCCTCCATTCTCCTCTCGGCACACATGCGCATGCACCTGGCATGAGTTTTAAGCCACCAGGTTCGGGATGCGAACCACGGTCGACTACGTGGGAGTCCAGCAACATAGCCATTACGCTAACTGCTGGTCCCAATATATGCTTTTTAAAGACTGCTTTAGAGTCTTCAAAGACAGAGGAAGACAGCAGTGACAAGGACGGTAATCACTCCTGCAGTGACGGGGGACCTGTGGAGTGCTTCCTGCGAGCGGGCGTGGTGCTCAGTCCCGAGGACAGCCTTCTGTAATGGTCCAGCATGCCCATCTTGCAGATGAAACCACTGGGATTTGGAAAGCCTACCTGTTGTGTTCTGGGCCACCAAGGCGGTTAGGCATGAAAGTCTAGAAGCAGAACCCAGGTCTGTCTGGGGCCAAGTTCTGACTCTTACAAAGACAAACAGGCCGGTCCACAGTGGCACAGGCAGCAGGGCTCCACTGCATGATACCAGAGCCACGTGGGGAGCCGTGGGTTCTGGTCCCTGGCTGACTTGAACACACCTGTAGTCCTGTCGGATCTGGAGGCTCAGGAAGGACCCCTGCAGGGTGAGACCCTGTCTAGGGTAGTGCTCTGTCTCTCTTTTTCTCGCTCTGTCTCTTTTTCTCGCTCATGAAAAAAGGAAATAAGCTTTAAAAGCAAACTTGTAGCCACTTAATAGAGCATGTAGAATACAGGGCAGTGAGCACATTTTAGAGACTCAGATACGGTACTGGTTTTATTTCCCATCCTTTATCCGGGTGCCGTCCTTGGGGGTCAACCTTACATCCTCTGCCTCTGGAGGACCTGCATTCCTTCTCCTCCTCATTTGTGCAACATGCAGTCTTAGCCTGGAGAATTCCATCTCCTAGCAGCTCCCAGGGATACACGCAGCCTCAATGATCTTCCTTTGAGGAGAGGGAAAAAAAACCCTAACTTGGTAATACAGTCCAGCGATGCATGAGAAGCCTTTGTCCCATCAGGGGAGGGAAAGGGAAAATAAAAATGCCGCTCTCCTCTGGAACGTCTCCTAGGACTAGTGAGAAATGCTAATTCTGACAACAGGAAAATCATTTGGAAATCAAAGCACCTCTGAATTATATTAGAAATGCGATGAAAATGAGAAGTGGTGAAGGAAAATCATGCTGTTTTTCGGATCTAGCCGCTCCGTGCTCCTAGCTGGGGATGGCGGGGATGACCTCCCCGGAAGGAGCCCTCCCCACTCACGGAGACCGGAGACCAGTTCTGTGCGCAGGTGCGTGGAAACCCGGAGCCAGGCAGGCTTCCTCGATTTCCCCAGAGGAGCAGGCCCAGGGCAGGTCGGGGCCCTTTGCTCCTCTCTAACAAAGCCCCGAGGCGCAGTGTTTTCATTTTTAATTACTCCGAGATGAACGTGCATGAGTGTGCTGATACGATTAGCCTGGCCCAGGTGGGGTGTATGTGGGTGCTCAACGAGACCAGTTAAAAGTGCTCCTGAGCGCTTGCGAAAGGTGAATTTCCAGAGCACAGGCGTGCGCGGACACGCATGCACACCACGCGAGCCCTCGCCTGCGACTGGGGCTCGCAGAGGCCCCCAAGGACTGGGCTTTGGAATGCGCCCTGGGAAAGGCTGAGGCCCAGGACGCGCTGCCTGTCACCAGGGACGCCTGGCTCCTGCGCGCCGCTCCCACGTCCCGGCCTCCCCCGCCCGGAGCGAGGAAGTGGCGCCCATTCAGGCTCGGGGGGCATCTCTGCATTCCTCTCCCGCAAGACGCTGGCCCTCCGCGGCCCCCTTCCTCCCCGCGCCTCTGCCAAGGAGCTGGGGGGCGGGAGGCATGCGCCCAGCCCTGGCCCAGATGGCGGAGCAGCCCCGAGCAGGGACATTTTCTCAGGCTTTCAAAAAGAGCACTTTCTTTCCTGCCTAATATTTAGCTCCTTCAAATGCAAATGGAGAGGTTGCGCTCCAAGGTTAGCATAACAATTATGGGAAAGCTTTAAGTCTGATGCGTTTGTTTACACGATGAAAGGCGGCTGGATCCGAGAGCTCCGAGGCCCGGCTTTTCAGCGGCTATTTTCTAACTAGTGAACGGGCGAGTCAATTTTAGGTCACAAAGAAAACCAATTTATAGCACGGTGTAGGCTAATTTTGGAGGGAGTTCCACATTATTGTCAATCTTTTTTTTTTTTTTTAAATGACCGCTGCTGAAATAGTGATTCCTCCTTTTCCTTTTCATGGTGAAGTTTGGTGTGAGCTAATTGGTGTTAGTGATAGGTAAGGAGGTCTTTATCAGGGCCAGCCAGAGGAACCCAGGCGTGGAGCTAGTGCGGGTACAGAATACTCCAGAGGTCCGGTGGCTTTTGGCATAAGATGCATGACAGTGTATCCCCCTGCTTGTTAGAGAAGTTGATTTTATTTTCTGCTTGATTTATGGCTTTTTGGTATTAAAAAAAAAAAACATCAGGCATTGACAGCGGGCCTGAATCAGACCCCTTTGAGGTATCTCAGATCCCCGGGTGGAAAAAGATAGCAGGTGGAACCTGCCCACTGCAAGAAAGCAAGCTCAGGCCTCCCCACTCTCTCCCTTCCTCCTCCATCTCCTTTCTCCCTCTCCTTTGCTCCCTCCCTCCCTTCTCTCCTTCCTCCTTTTTTCTTTTTTCTTTTTTTTTCCCTTTTAGCCATCAGGGTTCAGGTAGATTTTTTTTCCAGCCCCTCTTGGGCCATCCTGTCCCATGTCACAGAAAGCGAGCTCTTTTCCCTGGAACTGCTCCAAGACCTCAACCTCTGAGGGTCGTCTTCACTCTGAGAGCCAGCCAGGAATAAAGACCCCTGGGAGCTTCCTATGCCCATGGCTCCGTGGCCAGTACACCGGAGACATTTTGTAAAACACGCGGTCATCTGCCTGCAACTGCGTGGTGAGGAGGGTCTTGTATTTCACAATGTCACCCTGCTTGGGGACGCACTTACCAACCAACACAAATAAGCCGTTTTCAGTGTTAAGTGTATTTCTGCAGGTGAGCGGAGTGCCCAGTAAGCCTGTGCACTCCACTGGCTGCTTAGGATAAAGAAATAGCTTTCAACTTGAGTGTGCAGCAGACTCACCTCAAGGTCTGAATAAAACTCAGGTGTTTGGGCCTTGCCCCTTTGGCAGGTCTGGAGTGGAGCCTGAGAATCCCCATTTCTTACAAATTTCAGGTGATGCTGACGGTCTCCCCCAGACCACGCTTGGAGGATCACTGGCCCATAAGAATCAAAGGACAATACAATTTTGAGAGAACCCAGTATGATATGAGGCTCCTTAAAAAAAAAAAGATTATTTTATCCATTCATTCATTTATTTAAAATTATTTATGTATTTAATTCATTTGCTATTATTTTTTAATTTGACTACACAGAGAGAGGGGAAAGGGAAGGTGAGAAATCAAGCCACTAGGTCTGGGACTCGAACCATGGTCAACCATGTGGGAATCCAGTACCTTTAACCACCACGCCGCCTGCTGGCCCTATTCATTTATTTATTTTAATTTGACCAAGAGGGAGAGAGAGAGAGAGGAGAGAGAGGAGAGGAGAGGAGAGGAGAGGAGAGGAGAGGGAGAAAGTGAGAAAGCAAACCACTAGGTTTGGCACTCAAACCTTGGTCGGCCATGTGGGAGTGTCCAGCACCTTAACCACCACACCACCTGTTGCTCCCCAAGAGGCTCCTTTTTGTAGAAATGGCTTAGATGAAAACAAGAGCTACCGATTGAATCACGTATGCTAGGAATGAAGAACGATTGAGGCACTATTCAATATAAATATTTTTCCAATGTAGGTTTGTTCAGATCACCTGGCTTGACCTATTTAGGAACTCAAAGCCAGTGAAGTGTTCCTGAATAACAAGCGTTACAAAAACACTCCTGGGCGCTGCTAGCCAAATGAGCGGGCTCTCAGGGGATGGCGTCTTATTAGTGAAATACATTCCTTAGCTGATTGTCAGACGCATGGAGATCCAGCTTGGGGTTCGTCTGCAGTTTACGCAGTCTCTGAAAACATCGATAGGCTTCTTCTGATACAGCATTAAGACATCTCTTCAAACTCAGCAGCTCGAATAAGCCTTGAAAACACAGAGGTAGATGCTTACATGTCTTTAACCAGAGATTTTTGAAAGTTTATTTACGTCTAGCATGAGCTAGAGAGACCACACCCGCGACATGGCCTCAGTGCCACGATCCACCTCCAGCCTCCAGCCAGCCCCAGGTCTCGGACAAGCCTGTGCTTGGCACGCCCGGGGAGGTGTCAGCCTTAAGTGGGGACCCCTCCCGTGGGATTGCCTCACAGTGTCACAGCTCACCTCTGCTCGCCATCTGCCTGCCTGAGGGGAAGTGTTACAAATCCCCCTTCCTCATCTGTTTAATGTAATCGATCATACTTTCTTGCTTCTGTTTAGTGTTTGTTTTTGATCTTTGTGTCTTTAACATGTGCCTTTCTTTCTGCCTTGTTTGAAATTGTATGCTCCAAAAAGAAAGACTTTTTTTTCCTTTTCTTTTTACTGCCAGGGTGTGCGTGTGCTCGCTAGAGTGCCGAGGGCATGGAGAAAGCGCTCCGCAGTGGGGTGTGGTCATGCTGCAACCCCTTTTCCTCTATCCCACCAGGATACTGGGTGTGCAAGCACACTTGCTCGGTGTGTCTGTCAGGCTGTTGGAACCAACACTTGGGCCATGGTCGGCAGCATGGGAGCCAGCTCCTGCCTGTGGGGAGGGCTCCGTCACTGTCACTGTGCTCTGGGGCTGGCCACAGACATCTTCATCCTGACTTTCGGTAGTGCCTAGTGTAGTCACCAAAGGTTTTGAGGCTGACGATGCCTCATTAGGTGGCATGGCTTTAAGTCAGTTTTTGTTTCCGTTCCTCTCTGAGAACATATGTCCCCTACAGGAAGCCTGTCTTGTGCCGGCCACTTGAGCATGGACACTCCTCGCTGAGAGGCACGTCATTAACAAGTTCTAGTTTTACTTGAATCATTTTTTTTTTTCCTGTTTTTAAAAATTTCGGGTGGCATGGTGGTTAAGGGCACTGGATTCCCACCTGGTTGACTGTGTTTCGAGTTCTGGACCCGATGGCTTGCTTTCTCACTTCCCCTCTTCCTCTATCTCCCTCTCTGTCTGTCTGTCTCTCTCCATCAAATTAAAAATGAATGAATAAATAAAATTTAAAAAATTATTTAGTATCATTATTTAGTTTGCTATAGGGGACATGCACTCACAAGAGAGAAACAGAGAGAGAGGGAGAGTGAGAAAGCAAGCCCACAGGTCCAGGACTTGAACCATGGTTGGCAATGTGGGAGTCCATCGCCTTAATCACCACACCACTTGTGAGCCCGTTGAATCATATGTGTATGTATGTACAGAAATAAATAATCCACGGAACCATATGAATCCGTGTGTAAAACCAGCAAACACCTGTATGTTACCCCGTGTAATGGCTATCATAACACGCTGGAGAACATGGGTCCAGGAGAGAGATCAGGAGCTTCCGCCGTCACTTGCTCTGTCATTCTGGGGGCCGAGGATGGAGGGCCCTGCTCTGGAAATACCGACTCTGCCATCTCCCCCTTTCCTCACCGAGAGGAAGAGGGGTGGAGGACCCTTGCATGTGTGACATCTGCTTTTGTTTACTTACATCGCACTGTACACAAATACGCAGTCGGGTCAGCACTGGTTAAACAGGTGAGCGTTGTCGTAAGATTGTCAACACCCATTAAAACGGTGGGGCTCTCCTCCGTGTGACAGTCTCCTTGGACTGTGGGAAACGCTCTGTTGATTGTTTTTCATTGGAAAGGAGTCATTTTCTGTGAGCGCCTGCTATTTCCACCTGCACGTTCAAGTCATTGAGGAGACATTTAATTTAGGGATGGAGCGGATCTTCTTTACCCTTGCCATTATCCTATGTCACAGCTCGCTGCTTTAGTGCCAATAAAATGCTAAGGGCTCTGGTTTTACTGGGCGAAGCACCGAGTGGCAAAGTCATTCCTATTAAATATTAACACCATTTACGAAGAACATAATTAGAAATAAAATAAACCACCATATAACATTGGTATCTTAATCATCCTCTGCTCTTGTTCAGGTGTTGAGAAATTGTTTTCTTAGTCCTGACTGCAGAGCTAGGAGTCAGGCTTTGAGGAGCATGTGGCTACCACCACAGAGGGCATTTCCACAGGTATTGTGAGAGACTTGAGTTTCTGGGAGGTGTGAAGAGAAGAGTAAGTGAAAAACTGCGTTTGTGTATTTTGAGGTGGGGGGGAATGGAAGCGGAGAATCGGATGAGAGCAAGTGGAAAATGACCGAATGAGCAGGGCTCTACGGTATTGTCTAGTTCTGAAATAAAACCACGGTTCGAATCCAAGAGGGCAGTCATGTAAGAACGTAGTGCACAGGGCCAATATCCAGAAATAACAGATCTATTCTCCAGAAGGAAAAGGAGAGTTGAGCAGAGCCAACGCCTCTGGAATAGGGAGTGTACTTCACTAGGTAAGGACCAGATGGCTTGAATTTATTTTGTCTGCCTGTTTTATTGACCAGTCCTCTCGCGGATGGACATTGGGTCGTTTCTATTTCTGTTTGCTATTGTACGTAGTTCTACTGCAGTTGTTATTAGTTTCCTAGGGCATAGGTGCCAACCTATCTTGGGCATCTTCCCATTATGATGCTACTGTTAATGTCTATCCTGCCTACTCTGCCATTTTGTTTTATGAACTAAATAGGGTTTCCCTA
>NW_006159611.1:362080-362952 GCF_000334495.1 Tupaia belangeri chinensis | reverse complement strand
AGGAATGCCTCTTCAACTCTGTGAGATATCGCCAAAATTCTTTTCTGAAAATCACCACTCCTAACACCATGCAGACGCATTCCTGTTGTTCCTGGGACTTCTAAACACACTGTCTTGTCAGAATTTTAGATGTTGTTAGTGTGAGGGAGCTGACATTTCACCTCATCTGGGTTTTTGCTTTCTTCTCTGATTTTTTTTCAAGAATTATATATTTATTTAATTTATTATTATTTTTAAAGGTTGACCAGAGAGAGAGGGACAGTGAGAAAGCAAGCTGCCAGGTCTGGGACTCAAACTGCGGTTGGCTTATGGGAGTCCAGTGCCCTAATTACCATTCACCTGTTGCCCCCACCCTTTGATTATTAAGGATGTTGATTATTTTTCATATTTCTTGGTCATATGTGTTGTGTTTTTTCCATATAATTGACTGCTATTGAAAATTTGTCTTTTTATTATTATTATTTTTTACTAGTTATTATGAACAGTCTTACACTAATCCTCTGATGTATTATATGTTATTCTATAACATTCTGTATAACTTCTCTAGGTCTATTTCTAGCACATTGATTTTGCCTTCTATTTTGTCTTCTGTCTATCTAGTTCATAAAAAGTTTAATTTCAATTACTGTATATTTTATTCTTTAAGATTCTGTATGGTTAGTCTGCAAATATACCTTATGCTGATAGTCTCTCGTTCGTTTGCAATATTTGCAGCATGGTGTGTGAGTGTGTGAGTGTGTGCTTTCCCTAGTTCCTGCTTTCCCACCTGTTCGCAGGAGAAGCCAATCTAGCTTCTATTCTGGGGCTAGATTGTAGGCTTGGTCTCTTGTACTTCATGAGAAAATGAGTCATTGAAAAGGAAGCTATGTGAC
>NW_006159611.1:358464-362049 GCF_000334495.1 Tupaia belangeri chinensis | reverse complement strand
AGCAGTTGGCCTCAAGGCCACTGTGAATTTCAATGCTTAGTTAACTGTGCATTCAAGATTTCTAGATGTTTTCAGTCTTTTTGCATACCTACCAAATATAACACACACACACACACACACACACACACACACACATAATTTTTTGGAAGCTTAGTTATTTGTGTCAATATGTAGAATATGTATTAGTTCATCTCTACTTCTATAGGTGATAAAAAACCTTATTTTCCAGGAGAGTTCTACTATATGCATACATTCGCTTTTTGAAAAGGATTATTTATTAATTTCATTTACTATTATTATTATTATTTTAATTTGCTGCAGGGCACATGTGCTCACCACAGAGAAAGAGAAGAGAGTGCCAGAGAATGAAAGTGAGAAAGCAAGCCACCAAGTCTGGGACTCAGACTTTGATCGGTCATGTGGGAGTCCAGCACCTCAACCGCCTTGCCACTTGCTGGCTCCTCTGCTCACATTCTTGTGTTCAGAGAAAACCTAGTCCATGCTCAAGTTCTCAGAACTGAATTCTTTCCTTCAGTGATTTTCGGCCTTGTTTCACTTACACTGGCTTAGGTTAGTTATAGTTAATGCATAGAGCAGAGAGGAGGAGTGAGAGACTTTGCCTGGTGGACTTCAATGTCTTGTTTCTTTAAAACCGAGTGGGTATTGGGCCAGCAGGTGTCGTGGTGGTGGTTAAGGCTCTGGATCTCACCTCTGTCCAAGTTCCAGATCCAGCAGCTTGAAAAACATGCCGGGCGCACATGTGTGCCCAAACTCCTGAGAGGAGAATGGAAGAGAGAAGATTGGGACATGGTCACCCCTCTAAAGGGCTGACTTCCTTCTCTGTCGAGTGCAAATACTGTATGGCAAATGTCTTAAAAAACAAACACACACAAAAAAACAAAGCCAAAAAAAAAAAAACTGATTGCACTTGTTTGTGTTTACAAATGTTTGCTTTTATTTCTCTATTGTGACAGGAAAAAAAGTTAACTTATGAGAGGAAGTACTTTGGCTGTAAAGGAAAAGAATTTGGCTTCCATCCCAAGGAAGTGGTATGTATATTTGATTTCCTTTTAAGCAATTTAAGATCACTAGATATATTTATAATGGGTGGCAATGTTTAATCATTGAGGATAATAACCTCATGTTTTTATTAGTTACTTGGCTTTAATAGGCTATCAAATAATGCTTTAGCTAATAGTTTGGTTGTTTTTAGCGGGAAGGAAACATTTTGTTACTATTCAAGAAAAGCATATTGCCTCTTAATGATCTGTTATCAATGAGTTTCTTGTGTTCTCTTATTCTGCGTAGTGTCTCTGACTTAGTGGATTAATTATTATTTTTATAGAATTGATCATAAAGCTCTGGTTTCGTTATATAGCAATCATTTGATGCTTTGTTCTTTATAGTCTTTTAGAATGATCATATTTTTATCTTGTGCTGCTTAATAGAAACCATGTCATTTGGTCTTGAAAACAAAATATTTACATTTATCATTTGGAAAGGGAAAATGCAAAAACCATAGTGCGTTATTTTACAGCTTAGACCTAGCGGTTTCTGTTTTCTCATTATTGTGTCCTTGCATTGGAAACACCCTCGTCCACCTTCGGTAGGCAACTGGGGGGCAGGGGCAGCGCTGGGTCCACCACTGTGGGTCTGGATTGGGACCTGGCCAGTGTGTTCTGGGAGTCAACTGCGTCTTGATTGTTTCGAATAAAGAGTGACTTGGATTCTAACTTCACTTCACTGGGCAACAAAACCCATTACCCCAGTAAAATACTGGTAATTTTCAGCTTTGCTAAAATACATAGGTTGTTATCTAAATTTTTGTTTACTTTCTTAATGAATTATTCCATTGATTGATTGATTGCCAAAGGGCATATGTGCTGGGGAGAAAGAGGGATGTGCACCCCTAATAGCACATGGTCATACCACAATACTTTTTCCTCTGTTTCTCCATCTCATCAGGATTTGGGGGTGTGGGGACTTGCACACACACACACACACACACACACACACACACACACGGGATTTAGTATCTTCAAGCCACTGGGGCCAGGATTGAACCACGGTCAGTTCTGTGGCATTTGGCTCACTAGGCACTGTGTTTAACCACTCTGCTATGGGGCCAGGTCAAATTGCCTTATTTTTAATAGAACACAAGTAATATTTTTTCTTCAAAGAAAGAAGCACATCAACGTTTTTGTGGGGTTTAAAAAACTGATATTAGACCAGTTTGGTTCCTTACCTCCTTTGTATTTGGAAAAGCACACGTTTGGATGTGATGGGGGTGTGTAGGGCAAGTTCCTGCGAACCAGAACATAGTGGCATGCAGTCACTAAGCCCTCAGAGATAGAGCCCTGCGTACATGGAAGAAGACCCTAAACTCCGCTGGAGTACAACCCTGTGAACAGAGAGCATTCAGACCCACACGCTCTGGCCACGGCTCCTTATGACAGTGGCCAGGTTGGGGTGGCGGGAGTATCTTGAGTGTGCCATGCTGTGAATTTGACACAGGAACTCCGGGGTTAGTCATCTTTCATAGAGTCTAGTTTCAAATATAAGATAGTGGTTCTTTTAGGCATTTGATGATTTTCCTCCGAGGTTCTATTGGGCTTTAACATTGATTAGGTTTCAGAGTCATTAGAGTCATCTTTAAAAACATATATGGCACTTCAGTACCACGAAATCAGAATTTGTAGGACATTTGCATTTTCAAAAGTTCCTTCAGATAAATATGATGATTGTGAACCACTGACCCATCTCTAATGCCATCTGTGATCTCTTTCTTGTGTTTGTAAATGAGCTCAGTTCAGAAGCGTGATCAACTTAAGATATTTTATGTTCTAGTTAACTATTGACCTACCCATCACAGATTTTAATTTTTTATCATTTTTTTTTAAGTCAGGATGTGTGCATGCAGGAGAGAGAGAGAGAGAACAACTGGCCACATCATAGTCATGTTTTTCCTCCAGTTTCCCATCCCGTCAGAACCATAGGTCTGTGCACGCATGCCCAGCATGTTTTTCAAACCAGTGGGATGGGATAGGGACTAAAGTTCTGGTCAGCCATGTGGAATCTGGCTTCCTCTGCCCTACAGGGCCAGGGTAATTGCAGGATCTTCTCAGAGAGATGAAATACACATCAGTGAATGATCTCCTAAGCATGGAATAAAATTATTTTTTATTAATCCTGATAATCTATTTTTTAAAAAGAATTATTTTATTTAACTGTTTATTTATTTATTTTTAATTTGACTAGGAAGGGACAGGGTGAGAGAGAGGGAAAGTGAGAAAGCAAGACGCTGAGTCCAGGACTCAAACCACAGCTGGCCACGTGGGAGTCCAACACCCTTAACCACCACGCCCACTGCCTGCCCCGAATCCTGATACCTAACTAGCTATAGGGAAGGGAAGACAGAGTCCTGATTTTGACAACATGCCCATTGAACACTTCATCAAGAATCAGAGCTGTCCCTGGATTGTATCAAGTTTTGATGCCTTATTTATTGTTCCTGTCAGTTTTGTAAACAAGAAATGGGAGAGTCATTTAGGAAATGTATTTGAGGTCTTTTCCTAGAAGCCTCTT
>NW_006159611.1:276047-358451 GCF_000334495.1 Tupaia belangeri chinensis | reverse complement strand
CTAGTGAGGAAGCTGCATGTCGAGTGCAGCTCTGAACGTGTGGAACTTAGCTGTGAGGGAAATACATTCTTGAGCAAATGTTAATTCATATCCAAATAATTTTGAATTTTACTTCATATATTTTAAAACCTAGTACAGTTTATTTTTTTAAGAATTATATAATTTTATTTATTATTATTATTTTAATTTGCTATAGGTCATGTGTTCTTACCAGAGAGAGACAGAAAGAGAAAAAGTGAGAAAGCAAGCTATCAGGTTCGGGACTCAAACCATGGTTGGCCATGTGGGGGTCCAATGCCTTAACCACTATGCCACCTGCTTACCCCATCAATTTAATTTTTTTAAATGTGTTGAGTTGGAAGGTGTCAACATTTCAAGAGAAATGTCTCTCGCTAGTTAGTGCTGGAAACGGTGAGTGAGTGAGTGAGTGAGTGTGTTTGTGTGTGTCTGTGTATTGGAAGAAGTGGCAGAAATTAAGGAAGATCAGACTTTTTCTCTGTTTAATTCTCATGTTTCTACAAAGCTTTCCTCGGTTTATTTTTCTTTGTGATTAACGTTCTCAGACACATTAATACGATTTGATTTTTTCTACAGCCTCGAGTGTACTTATTTGATTTACAGACAGCATGGAACTCTTTGGTTCTCTGTTGTCTCAGACAGGGTCCCACTGGCTCTTCAGGAAGTGTCTTTTCTCTGAACTTTCCTCTAGATTTTGTAAATTGGAATAGCTCCTCTGACACTAATATAGTTCAGCACCTCAGTCCATCCTAAATGAAGGGCCCTTTGATAATGCACACTGACAAGCAACAGGACGCCTTGGCCTTGGGATGGATCAATGATTACGAATATGAGAGGTTCAGAAAGTCCAGTGAGGGTTTCCTCTCCAACTGTTCTGTTTGAAAAGGAAAAATGTGTCTAATTAAGACAAAACAAAAAACTCCAAAAAAAGCAAAACACAAAACAAAACAAAACAAAACCAACAAAAAGCAAAACATTTGAGAAATGAAGGATTGCATGAAGAGTACTCTCTCTCTCTCTCTCTCTCTCTGTCTCTTTTTCTCTCTCCTGTGTGTACATAGCTACTGACAAGAAAATAAAGAAACAAAAAATCCCTAGACATAACTCAGCCATACTTTAGGTGTATAGTAATACAATAAAACCGCACTGTCTCGGCAGTAAATAGGATGCATTTCGGGGTGCCAGTTACTGCAGAGGGAGGAGGCGCTGATATCCAAGAGGTGGTAAGTCGAGGTCTCTCTATATTGTGTGTTGCTACGAGTGTGGCTTACGTCGCTGCTCCTGTCCATAGTTCTTAAGGGGTACACGTCCTTTTCTTTATGTGTTATATTCATTTAAAATAAAGCCCGTTGACTGCTTTTCTTTTCTTGAGACAGGATCTCACAATGTTACCTAGGCTGGCCTCGAACTTGTGGTCCTTCTGCCTTAGCCTCTCCAGTCAGACACTTGATCTAGTTTTTTTTTTGTTTAACCTTTTAAATTTTGCTGTTTGTTTTTTATTTTTCGTTATAGTGCACATGCGCTCACTGGAGAGAGACAAAGAGAAAGAGGGAGAGGGAAAAAGTGAAAAATCACCCCTAGAGGGGATAGCCATGGCATAATCCCCTCTCCTCCATTCTCCCCTTAGGACGTTGGGTGCACACGCACCTGGTGTGTTCCTCTGAAGCCACCAGGTCTGAGAGTAAAACCGCACAGCTGGACACGTGGGGATCTGGCTGCTTTAACCACTGTGCTATCACCGGCTCCCAAACTGGATCTGTTTTTAAAAAAACGAGTTAAGGCTCAGTCACAGGGTGTGGACGTGAAGGTGCGAAGGAAGCATTGCAGGGTCTGACTTCGATTTATAACAGCAAAGGTGGTCTTGCACAAGGCATCTCCCTCTGCACACATCCTGAGCTCCAGTTCGCCGAGAAGCTCCCTGGAGGTGGACAGGCATCCTTAATCTGAATCTCATGGCTTGGGTGGAGCATAGCCACACACGTGTGCACACGTGTGTGAGTGTCTGTGAGCGTACACATGCTCGCATGTTAATCTCATCCCATGTAATGAAGGCAGTGCTGGGATTCAGCACCCGCCAAGTACCTGGTGTGCCCTCCAACCTCTGACCCTCGTGAGTATAAAACGCTGGTGGTAATAGATAGATCGACATGCAAACCCCTTTCATCTTGGCATGTGAGAGATTTGCAATCACATTTGGATTCTCAAAGTGCTGCTTGATTAGAGATTACCGCGTGGGTGGACTGGCCTTTCTTACAAGAGCCATTGTTTTTGCACTAAATGTGTGAAAAACAAATTTCAAATAGCTGCCCTAGTGCTCTTCGCTTGTGATTCATATTATCACCCTTTCAGATTTCTCAGCTACAATGGCACTTATTAAACTCACAAGGGCTTTCGTGGTCCCCCTGCCCTTCCTCCAAACACCACCTCCCCTTCTTTGGGGGTGGAATTTTCTACCTACAGAGAGGTTAGTTTCCTCACATTTCTCATACTGTCAACCTACAATTTCTTGATTGGCTTGTGTTAGAATCCAGAGAATGTCTGTTTTTGAAAATAAAGGAAGCTTGTAGGATTCTTTGTAGTATGGTTTTTGCTAATTCCTAGGGGTTAAAAAAAAACAAAACACCATATTTTATTTTTCTCAGCTTTAAAACTGTCTGATTATACATTTTCTAAATATAGGTTTTCTTGTCTTCGTTTTATTTTTTCATAATAAATGTTTCCTGCGTGTTGCCTTGTACACTAATATGACAGGTTTTCTGGTTATAACTATCTAACGACAACAGAGTAGTTTAGGTTCTGGTTGAATTATGACATTTCTTGAATGAAAAGAAATTCAGGTGATCAAAACTGGCCTACACTGCCAGAATCTTGGGGGTGGGGGAAGATGATTTGAAGCTACTTCTTATTCCGTGGCATACTTGGTTGTGGTTCACTTTATTCGTGGTTTGACGTATATATGGTAGTGCGGGCACTGCGTGAGGGAGAGAGAGAGAGAGAGAGAGTAGAGAGAGGCCCCCTCCATGGGGTCTGGTCACACGGCAGTGCTCTTCCCCCAGCCTTTCATCCTGTCAGGGTCTCGGCCTCACATGTATGTGGCATGTTCTAGGTCACTTGGACCAGATAGCTGAACCGTATGGTCAGCTCTGTGGCTGCCGGCCCTGTGTGTGGTTTGCCACCAGGGCAGGGCCACGCGTGTCATTTGGAGTTGTTTTGAGTGGAGGTGGGCGTGTGTTGTGGGAGAAAGCAAATAAGGGTCTCCCACTCTTCACATAGCTGAGGCTCCTCAGTTCTCATGTAGACTGGACGTAACTTAAATATTTGGAAGATATTTAGAGAACATTGAATGGACTCCAACCGCGGTCGGCTACACAGGAGTCCAGCGACATAGCCATTACGCCATCTGCTGGCCCTCCTCCCCCATTTCTTAACAATTGGCGTGGCTGGTTGCGTCTGGGTGGTTGGGTCTGCGGTCGAAGGATCAACTGTTAATACTTGGCCCTGCCTCTGTCCACTGGTGAGGCTAGTCCTCCCCATGAGGGATGAACCCGGGGAGCAGACTGTTAGCAAGCGAAGGGGGGCTGTCGGGACTGTGTGCGATTTTCCTGCCGTCAAGATGAAAGCCACTCTTCCTCATTCAGTTTTGCTTTCCATTTTATCAGCTGTCTCTAGCATGCTTTCCGGGCTTATTCAAAATGGCGATAAATTAAAACACAGATGAGCGCTAATGAGATTGGAAAAATGCTTGGGCCTCACGGAGGCAGCTCGTTCTAGCTAAGGAGATGCTGAGTGGAGGAATTGTCACCCGCTTCATCACCGTGGTCGCCATCGATGATGACAGTCCGCACCCAAATGATACCTCTGCCCAGAGACGTCAGCGTCTGGTGGGAAATGGGTCGGCCCTCACATCATCGGGTTGATGACAGGGCAGCTGTGGTTTAAGAAATCCTGCTGATCTTCGCTGTCTAGATCCTGGCTGTCTGGGCATGCCGAGCCTCCGCTCTGAGGGGACCTTCTCCCCACCCAGAACTGTGCGGGGACAGCTCAGTGAGGGCCAAGGGCCTGGAGCCGCACCTGCGAGGAGCAGAGCAGCGTGGCTGTCAGCGCCTGTCCACACTGCTCTCAGCTCACTCCGTCTGCCGTCTCACCTTGAGAGCAATGCATCGTCTTCTTTCTCTGTCCTTTCCTAGTGACGCATGGCCTCTCTCATTCCCATGCTCTCTCCCCTCTCTGGTCTCTCTCACCACTTCAGATCTCTGCTGTGCTGTGGTTTGGCCTGCCTTGGAGCTTATACAAGATAAACTGGGGACCTGAAATGCGTGTTGACAAACAGCTCTTTAACCGTCAGCGCGGGGAAGGAAGTACGTGCTTTTTAACTGAGAGTTCTCTGCCTTCGGTGACTCTTACCGTCTTCTTAGTCACTTGGCTCGAGAGAAGTGCCGGCTTGCTCTTCTAGGTCAGCTCCTTGTTCTCCCGCCGACTCTTACCGTCTTCTTAGTCACTTGGCTCGAGAGAAGTGCCGGCTTGCTCTTCTAGGTCAGCTCCTTGCCCCCCCGCCATTAAGATTCCATACTTACAAGTAACCACCCTAAGTGACCTGGTGTTTCTCTCTCGTTATTTCTAGATTATTGTCTTCAATTTCTATCAGTTTGGCTATGATGGGTCTTGGAGAGGCTCTTCTTATGTTAAGCCCATGTGGTGGACTCTTTATTTCCTGATTTTGGATTTCTGTATGCCTCACCAAGTTTGGAAAGTTCTCTACTGACATATCATGAACGAGGTTCTGTAAGCCGTTGCCCATCTCTTGGCCTTCCAGAATACCCATAATGCGAAATTGGGGTGGGAGAAGAAACTTGGAGGACTTGTAAGCAGAGCTTTCATGAGTTTGCGTTCAAGAGAGAGGTGAGAAGACAGGCGGGAGGGAGGCTTACGTGGTCAAGTGTGTATCCAAGCCTGTAGAATAACTCAGTCACTCACACTGACGAGTGTATGCCGGGTGCCAAGCACTGGCGTAAACGCTTTACACACACGGACCGATTTAGGAAGTAGATGTGGTCAGCCCTGCATTATTAAATTACTTGTGTTCTGTGAACTCCTTAGTTCCTGATGTTTTGCATTCGTTTAATTTTTCCTGAGCTCTTGGCAAAAATCTCCTTTCTATTATTTTGGTTCATATCTGGAATATAAGGACTAAGACCTACCCATACCTTGGACGGACTCCAGAAGGTCACTCACTATAACCCATAGCACTGTAGTACCCGTGACAGGCGGAGTGAATCCAGCACTGAAGAATTAAATTAGGCAGTAAAAGTGAGCCTTTCTCTCTATAAACTTCTCTTTCTAGTTGACCATTTTTAGAATTTCCGCAGCTGTTATAAAGAGAAGCATTCTTTGGTAAAAATTGAAATTGTCTAGACTCTGGTCACCCTGGAGAAATTCGGAAGAGTTGGTAAGTCACTGCTCAGAAGTTGCAACAACCTCCTGTTTTTGAGAAATGGTACATTTTAAAACAAAACAAAACCCAGAAACCTAAAGCATTTCTAAAATAAAATAACTTTTTTTTTTTCATGCACTAGAAACTTGGTCCTCTCGCATCTACTGGGAAGATGTTTTGATGTCCCTCTCTTTCTTTCTTTGAAAAAATAACCTTTTATAGTCTAGTGCTTGTGAAAAAAATACCTTTGATTCTCACATGGCCTCTTCCACTGAATTGGAAAATTTGGTTCCATTCTCTTAGCAGGTAAATAGCCTTAAAACCATTCATGGTTTTGTCAGGGTAGAGGAGAGCTGAAAAGCATTACATATGTTCCAAGTTAAGAGAGAGGCCAATCTTTCGCTGCATTCAAGTGGTTCCTTCCCCTCCCCTCTATTAAGGGCACTACCACAATGAAGCTTTAATCAGCTTCATTGATTTAAAGCTAATTTGCACTTGGCTTCAAGGTTAAGGTCCACAGCACAAGCTGAAGACCTTTAAATCAGAAGTCAGAATGAAAAGCCTCAGGTATATCATATTGTCCGCTGTGCATAAGAATAACAGCTCTTGATGGCTGCGAATTAACTCTTGGGGAAAAAGGCACAAAGCCAGGTTTTCTTCTGTGTTAATATAACCTCTGCAAGCCGAGCTCCACAGTATTGCTATCAACATTTCTGCTTCATCATGTCAATGGATGGAGCTGGCTGGAAGTACTTCGGTATTGTGATGTTTGTAGCCGTCAATTTCTGCTTGGTTTCAGTTGGATTTCAACCTAATTGCCAAACTGATTCCATCTGTAATAACTTTTAACATTTATTTTTCCCAAAGGGAAAAAAAATGTCTTGTCTGTATTCTGCAATTAAGGAGGTGATGAAATATTCAGTGTACGTCTCCACTCTGACTAAATCTTTTGTTAACTTTATCAGATAAACTATAAAATATTAACCATGCTTGCTGTTTGAGCATGTGCAGATGGCATCATATTTACCATGCATGTTTTTAATACACATTTAATTTTATAAACCAAATTAACTGTTACATGGCTAATTTTTTCCTCTCTTTCCCAAGTGGATGCAACAAGCATTATGTTGTTGACTGTGTGTGCGAAGTGAGAACATTTGTGGATAATTACGTAAGCTTAGCTGTGTATAAAATAAATAACATTTCTTCCAAACTTACTACACAAAATCAGATCAAGCAGGAATAATGCTATTTTCTAGGCAAAATTATGCAGAGTAGTAATGTGTAGGTGCTTTGCTTTAAAAAATTAAAACAAATTTTTGGTTGCTCAATTTTTCAAATTTCTTGGGACATTTAAATAGGTAAGTAAGTTTTACCCATTTCCCTTATTCTCCATACACCCTCCCTTAAATATCCATAGCCAATTCCAAATGTACTGGTTTAATGGCCACATAATACTTCAAGCAGATTTTGTTAAATTTAAATTTATTATATTTTTAGATTTAAATTTATGTTATATAGGTATATATGTTTATATGTATATATACACAGGTGAATATATTTATACACACACACACACAGATATGTATGTACATGTATACTTGTTTTTTCAATATGACCAGAGAAAGACAGAGAGAGAGGGAAAGTGAGAAAGCATGCCTCCAGGTCCGGGACTCGAACCAATTTCTGCTTGGTTTCAGTTGGATTTCAACCTAATTGCCAAACTGATTCCATCTGTAATAACTTTTAACATTTATTTTTCCCAAAGGGAAAAAAAATGTCTTGTCTGTATTCTGCAATTAAGGAGGTGATGAAATATTCAGTGTACGTCTCCACTCTGACTAAATCTTTTGTTAACTTTATCAGATAAACTATAAAATATTAACCATGCTTGCTGTTTGAGCATGTGCAGATGGCATCATATTTACCATGCATGTTTTTAATACACATTTAATTTTATAAACCAAATTAACTGTTACATGGCTAATTTTTTCCTCTCTTTCCCAAGTGGATGCAACAAGCATTATGTTGTTGACTGTGTGTGCGAAGTGAGAACATTTGTGGATAATTACGTAAGCTTAGCTGTGTATAAAATAAATAACATTTCTTCCAAACTTACTACACAAAATCAGATCAAGCAGGAATAATGCTATTTTCTAGGCAAAATTATGCAGAGTAGTAATGTGTAGGTGCTTTGCTTTAAAAAATTAAAACAAATTTTTGGTTGCTCAATTTTTCAAATTTCTTGGGACATTTAAATAGGTAAGTAAGTTTTACCCATTTCCCTTATTCTCCATACACCCTCCCTTAAATATCCATAGCCAATTCCAAATGTACTGGTTTAATGGCCACATAATACTTCAAGCAGATTTTGTTAAATTTAAATTTATTATATTTTTAGATTTAAATTTATGTTATATAGGTATATATGTTTATATGTATATATACACAGGTGAATATATTTATACACACACACACACAGATATGTATGTACATGTATACTTGTTTTTTCAATATGACCAGAGAAAGACAGAGAGAGAGGGAAAGTGAGAAAGCATGCCTCCAGGTCCGGGACTCGAACCACAGTGAGCCGTGTGGGAGTCCAGTGCCTTTACCCACAATGCCACCTGCCAGCCTCTAAGCAGATTTTCTTAAAATGTGGTTTGAACTGAAGTGAAGGTCAAATTCTAAATCATAGCATAAAGCTCATCTTAAGAGCCATAAAAACACATTTTTGTTAAGCTAACAAAAGCCTTAGGTTTTGGTGAGCTGCTAAATATCTAAGTGGGTCTACACAGCAGAATACGGATTCCTGCAAGTCCGCTCTCCATTCTCTGCTATCAGGGAGAAAGCCGTGTCAGGAAAGTTACCGACTGGGGTGGGGGGATCGGTGTCACACTGATGGTGTGCTTTAGGTCTGGGGAAGGAGGGATGCATGGCTAATTCGCGGAGCCAGCGGTGACGGTTAGGAGGATGTAACAGTTTAGCTGAGATGTAAGCGGCTGCCCATGTGAACTAGCGTGTGCAGGGTGCGAGGGACATTGTAGGCAGTGTGAAGTGATGCTGGTGCGAACGCCGTGTGGGCCGGCAGGGACAGTGTGAAGCCGGTCGTGCTGGGGAGGAGCGAGTGGAGGTTAGAGCCTGGACGTGGAGGTGGATTAGCAGGAAGTGCCGACGTGAGGGTTCAGCGGTTCTTGCAGCTGAGGTGCTGGACACTGTGATGGTGATGAAAGGAAGCAGTGGAGAGGACAAGGCCAAGAAGGGTGACTGAATCCCGGCAAGTCCCCAGAAATGACGGAGAGAGTTGCCTTGTGGAGAGGAATGGAACTCACCTGTGAGCAGAGTCACCCATGTCGAATACCGGCCCTTACTTTGGAACCACAGGTGGGCGAGCAGAGACTCAACAGCTCCAGGCCGGGACCGCAGTTAAGTCTGCACGTGTGTCAAAGCTGTGGGGTCGGATTTGATCATGTTCTGCTCTGCCCTTGAAAGTGGCTCTGAGAGTCCATCCGCACCCCCCATTGACCATAAACACAATGACTTGACGCATCATACGGTGAAATCATTAATTTCTTAAGTTCTATGTCATATGTAGTAAACCCCAAAACACTCAAGTCTCTTTTCAAGGGAAGGGATGGTGTTGGGTGCTGAGGGACAGAGGCAAGTCACGCTTCTAAGAGCTTTCACTGGAGTTGAAGACACAAAGCATGAATAAGTTATATTTTAAATAACAAAAGGACTAAATTATTCCAACAACACAGTTTAGCATGCAAGGGGGGTAGCTGCAGAGGCAGAGGGTGCTCGCGACACTGGGCCATGTCGCTGCGTCTCCTTCCTTTAGAACACAACAGTCCCTCGTCGGGCTGACAACCCGCTTCAAATTGTACATGTACGTTAAACAGGAAGCGCGGCTCCCAGATAAGCCAAGACAGTAATGATGGGTTATCTCAAGTGAAGGAGGGCAGGCGAGCCGGAGAGACAGCCGTGTGATGGAGGTGCAGACAGAACTAGGCTGCAAGCAGAAACTTGGTCACTCAGAGAAGCCAGGGCGTGCAGCATGACACACTCCTGCCCCCCCAAAAGCAAAGCTTGATTTGGGGGACACATTGTTTTACGTCAGCACTGTGCATTGTAACATTCTACCATTAAAACGTGAGCTTTTCCTTTCCAGGGTAGGTCATGTCATCCTCCACATCTAATTATTCAGAGCATGCTCGCCTGATGATCATTACCATCCTCAAGGGCAGCCCCAGGCGAGCCTGTGGAGAAGCCGGATGGCCCATACCCCCGGGCTCCCCACGCAGTGCCCCTCTCTGCGTTAGGGGGCTCAGAGCTCTGCCCACCTCCCAGCAGTGCCCCGTGGACCCCAGCGCGAGGGCGAGCAATCAGGAGCTGAGGGCCGACCCCAAGAAGGGGCATTTTTACTCTGTGGGGCGACTGCGTGGTCGCTGTGGACAGACAGAGCCTCCACCTCCGGGAAGGTCCCTGGCTGTGTGCTGAGGATTTGGCGGGTGTAGGGAGGAGACGGCTGAGCAGGTGCTGATCTTCCCCTCCCTGAGCCCACTTCGGGCATGGTCACCTCCTCCCCTGCCACCCTCCCGCCTCTCATCTGTGTCATGACAGCAGCCGTCACTCTGCTCTCTTCCTCTTGCGGGGCTTTCCCCATAACAGGACCGAGTAAGCTGCACCATGGCATGAGCGTGGTCGGGGTGCCCGACGTACCACCCCCAAACACTCTGGGCTCAAGGAATTTGAGAAAACGCTAAGACCGGGAAGGCCACTTTGACCTTCCCTCACCCTCCTCCCCGAAGGAGGTTAGAAAACCTAGGGTTTTGTGACTTCCCCTGCTGCAGGTCAGAAGAACGTCACGTGAGAGGTGCCCTCCCGGTACCCAGCAGAGAGGAACGTTCTTTCTGAAAGAAGGGGCACAGGAGGGGTCCAGGCAGAGCTGCCGGGCTGCCCAGTTTGTTACCGTTAAGTCACTCCTTCGCCGTGACTCCTGTCCAGTCATTGTGAACCATTTCATTTCCTTCGAAGACTCTGGCACATAAAGACACATCCTTATATTAGATAAGTTTATATGCTTTCCTCTTGATCTGTCTTTCATTAAAGGAGCCAACGCCACGTACCCAGGATGGGTGAGGGAAAGGGGTTTTTCCTCCCTTGCGTGGGTGCTGGAATAGTTGTCAGATTATCTACATTCAACTCTGTGGCTCCTTCAAGTACTCTGAAAAGAGCCTCTCTTCTCTGCCTCATTTCTCTACGCATCTAAGGCATCTCTCACCTCTAAATCTGAAGTCCCCCCCAAGGTCTCACATTTGCCGCCATCTTTAATCTGTGTTGTAGTAGACTCACATAGCCCAACGGTCTTTGCTCTCTGCCCTGCTGAATCTAATCACTCTCTCACTTTTGCTTGTTTTTAATCACTTTCTTCGAGTTCGGTGGCTTGTTACCAGGTGTTTCCTCATGTGCTGTTCCAGAGGTATAAGTTTAAATATTGCTGTTGACCTGTAGTTTGCCAGTGAACAAGGAGTGACCACCATCATCCCAAGGGCCCCTGCATCTACAAGCTAGATAGTTTCCATTCATTCTCCATAACCACAACAGGGAGGTGGTGTGATTCCCACTTTGTAAACGGGAAAACCATGGCAAAGAGAGGTTAAAACAGAACCTTGACCAAATGTTGCCAGGAAATGAGGAGACAAGGTTTTCAGCCTCGTTCCCTTTGTTGAAACGTGGCTTTCTATCACCCTCCTATTCAGACTCGCCCCTGCCAGCTAGGGAAAAGGCTTGCTTTTGTTGTCCAGGCCGGCTTTTATGAGTCCTGAAAGCCTAGTAAACATGACTTTCTTTGGATCTGCCCTTTAAAATTAAAAACAGAAGATTTAGATACTATTAATGTGACAGGCATTTGGAAGCACTGCTTAATTCACCTCACTCCAGTCTCTGGTCACATGGCAGTAATATAATTTTACCCGATTACAGCCACCAGAGAAGCTGACAACCTGATGCCCTGGGAACAGACTCCTACCGTGACATCCCCCACCCCCATGTTGTCGATTTTTGTTATAATATCATGAAGCTATTTCCCATAGCATCACAAATAAAGAAGTTGTGGGAGTCATCTCACACTTCTTCCTATTGATCACCTATTGATGTGTAGTCGAACCTGTCCGGGTGAAGCCAAGGATAGACTGGGAGATAAAATGAAGAGGAATAAAATATAACACTTTAATTGCATTTGTGGCCAAGGGACCTCCATTATACAGCAACCAGCGTGTAGCAGCGTACTTCATGTTCCGTGATTTACCTTGCTGATAATTGCTTTGCACTCCTAATAAATTAACCCACAGAAAATCCATTCATCTGCATCTTCTTTTTATGCAGAGCTAGAGGAAAAAGGGCCAGTATAGCAATTTGAGTGGCAATCATGCACTGATTGTAGTAACGAAAGCAGCATGGTGAGGGTCTTAAGCATTCTGAAAGCATTTCTTTGTAAGAAAAGAGGAAGGAAAAAAGAAGAGAGGGCTTTTGCTAATGAAGTTCTTTTTTGTCTTACGTGCGATGGGGTGTCTTACATGCTATGGAGAATATATTATGTCCTTTGTCAAAAATTCTTGTATTTCTGGACAGATATTTTAATATCATTAATTTATTTTCTTTAAATATTCCTGGAAAATTCTCATTGCTGTGTTTAAGATTCCTGGAAGGAAGGCGTGTGTAAATATGTTGTTATATTCCTATGAGGCTCTCTCCATAAATATTATTCCAGCTCACAGTATAAGCTGCCCAGTGTTTTTGGTAGACTGTGTCATTGAGATCATTTTTAATACTTTTATCCTAATGCTTTATGTATTGGGCTGTCAGAAAAGTCATGACACATTTTTGCATAGAAAAAAATACATCATGACCCGTACTCCCAATACTTTGTGTTCTGCCCGGTGACTTGATATTGCTTCGCTTGGTCCTCACAGTCGACATGGTGGCGTAGGGAGAATACTGAGTGAGTGAAAAGACAATACTTCTGGATTCTGCTCTGCCCCTCCAGTGAGCATAATTTTTGCAAACCTCCCCCCACCCCCTGTTTTTCTTACCTGAGTCTCCATTTTCTCTATCGTAACATAGGTGGTTAAAGGAAATGCTTTCTAAGGTCTTCCATTCCGAAATATGCAGGAAAAATCCATGGGGGCAATTAGAGTTAGCAGGAGCAAGTGCCACCCCCAGTTTCTCAAGGTGGGCGGGTGGCATGAGAAGGACAGGAAGGGGAACTGCCTACAGCAGGTGTGCAGCCTTGGTGTCCTGACTGCCCTTCCTGCAGAAAACAACTAAAAGTGCTATTTAATATCGTTCTTAAAGGCTCTTTGGATGCATCAATGAACTGGCAAGAAAATAAGGAATTCCTCAGTGCAGCGTGGCCAGGAAAACAATACTGGAAATCTAGTCAAATTTGAATTTCAGAAAAGCGATGAATACTTTTTTAGTACGAGTACTTCCCAGGTATTGCTTGGGACATAATTAACCAGAATTGTATTTTTCTGAAATTAAAGTATGATTGGGAATCCTGTATTACTATTTTAAAAATCTGACAACCTATCCAGAGGCCAGGAGAGCAGGAATCTTGAAAAGGAAATAAACTCCCACAGAAGCTGCTTTTACTACGCAGGTATTTGCTGAATCCAGATTACCTTGGGGTTTGGCTTTTCCATTGTCACAGAGAAAAGACAGAGAGAAGCATCTAATAAGAGGTATGTTTAATAAAACTGGAGCCCCAAAAGGCTACATCATCACTAGAATTAATCATACTTAGTCCCTGTCCTGGGCTATGTGTGTGAAGCAGGTAGCACTGACAACAATGCCAATTTCTTATCTCAAAGCTCACTGCTGGCCTAGGGTAAGAGAGGATGCTTACCCCGAGAGTTCTTATTAGAATAATATTCTTGGATGATCTCAGTAATCTCAAACCAGTATGTATGTATGTATGCATGCATTTATTGCCATAGGATATGTGCACTCACTGGAGAGACAGAGACACAATGAAAGGAACAGTGAGAAATCAACTCCCCTGGGGGAATGGCTACACTGAGGTCTCTTCTCCATTCTCCTCCTGGGATTTTGGGCACACACGCACATGTACACGACATGATTTTTAAACCATCGGGTTTAGGACTGGAACTGCAGTTGGTCATGTGGGAGTCCAGCACCTTAACAACCACACCCCTTGCTGGTCCCACATGGCAGTATTTACTGTGACGTCGACCTGAGATAATATGAACAAGCAACAGGGAGAAGCAAATCCCTTGGGAAAATTCCATATTCCACTAGTGCTCAAAGAATTCCCATGTAGAAGCATCTAAGGAAGATAATAAGCTTGTGTAAAGATTTCTCACCCATCTTGGGTACATCGCTGAGGACACATGAGCAAGAGAAAAGCATACGTATTTATTTAGTATACATTTTATGTGACATGGGAGACTTCAGGTATGAAGACATGAAATTTTATGAACAGTCATGTAGAGGTATGATTGGAATTCCAAAGCCCATGACCTAATGGTAATAAACTGGGGGAAACATAGCCAGGCCCATTTGCTCAAATTCTTTTTGGCATCTCCATGTCTTCATTCTTTTCCTCAAAATATCAGGAGAACCTCTTTGGAATGAGAATCTGATGATCTACTTTAGAGAATTCTTCAGTGGCCCACTTCAGGGAAAAGAATGGGAGAGGTCAGAGTGGTCATCCCACTTCTATTGTTTTCTCAAATGTCAGCATGCCACATTTTGGGGTAGCATGTCCAGAACCCCATTCCTCATATATAAATGGAAGAAAGCGTGACAGGAGACACGGCCCTGTGACTAAGACTCAGTGTAAACAGAGGTCAGTAAAATCCCAGAGACTTCATATTTTTGGAATTATTGCATAGGAAATAAAAAATACATATAGTCAGTATGCTTAAAGAAATAAAAAAAGGATTGAAAATGAACAAGAGACAATAATGATAAAGCGAATTTTAAAAACATCAATGTAGACTCTAGAAAGGAACATAACATGCATCCTTTGAAATTGAACAATAAATGCAGTAAATGGCACAAACAAATGAGGTTTACGCACACCAGGATGCAGAGATATATTTTGAAGAATACTTCTACAGAATAAAGAAAGCCAGGTGGAAAGTAAGAGAGATTAAAAAAGCTCTCCTTTATATTTTGTTTCTCCCATGGGGGAGAGAGAGAGACAGAAGCAGGTATCCCTAACAGGGTCTTCCCACCACAGTCCAACTCCATCCTTAGCCCAGACCATGGACACGGCCACACATGTCCAGCATGCTCAGGACACGGCCACACATGTCCAGCATGCTCAGGGAGGCTCCAGGACACAAAACCAGGACTTTCCCGTGTAAGTCCAGTGCATTTCTGCTGTGCTACTTCTGAAAAATGGAGTTCTTAAGGAAAGGAGAGAGGAAGTGGAGGAGAGTCGATCGTTCGATACATAACAGTTGAGAGTTGTCCAGAAATATTTAGGTCTTTGATCCTCAGAGCCAGAGTCTGTAACAAATGCTACAGAATAGACTTAAAAACTTCCACACCTAGATGTATCAAAGTGCAGATTTAGGATACCAGAGACAAACAGAAGATCATAAAAGCAGACAGAAGGAAAGAGATACACATGCTTATCCAGAAGTAACCAGGTAAATTCTAGTTGGAAAAAACTGAGATAGACTGACAGCAGACAAAGTGGATAAACCAAATGTGTAACTAGAGACAAAGAGTGAGATACAGGAGAAGTTTTTAGTTAAGAAGTTGTGTGTGAATATGTGTGTGCATGCCCACACGCATTGAGCTTACATGTGTTCAGTACATAAATTTATAAACATACAACAAAAGTCAACTGAGTTTGAAGAGAAATTTATACCCAAGTTTATCCTTTAGTAGGAGATTTAAACACCTATGTTTTAGCAATTGTCAACTCAAGCAGATTTAAAAAATCAATACCAATAGAGAATTCTAAAGAATACAATAAGGAAGGGTTAATTATGGACCTTATATTTATTTCAAGCATTCATGAAAAAATAAACCATCTTCTGAGCCATATATAAGACTTAACAAAGCTCAAAAGATATCATGCAGATCTTTTTTGAGTGTAAAACAATGAAGTTAAAAAAATCAAGAACAAACTATAGTCAAAAAGTCCACATTTACAGTTTAAGGAACATATTTGTAAATAAAGTATGAACCAAGTAAATTATTAAAAATGAGAAAGTAGTCATAACAGATCCAAAGCAAAATTACTATATATATATATAATAACTTATGGAATAAGCTAAATAGATACTTAAAAGGAGCTTATAGCTTTGGGGCCTGCAGGTGGTGTGGTGGTTAAGGCACTGGACTCCCACATGGCCAACCATGATTTGAGTCCAGGACCTGGTGGCTTGCTTTTTCGCTCCCCTCTCATCTCTCTCTGGTCAAGTTGAAAAATAATAATAACAACAACAATAAATAAAATGAAATAAAATAACCCTTTAAAAAAGGAATTTACAGTCTTAAATGCTTACATTAGAGGAAAAAATGGCAACATTAATGAGCTTAGATCTTAATTTATGATACTAAATGAAAAAGTCCAACAGAATATAACCTAAAAATGTAGCTCACATGAAAATTATTATAAAATAGGAAATAAAAGCATAATAGAATTTACAAAGCCAAAATTTTGTTCTTTGGGAAAGACAGTCCACTGGCAAAATCGATAAAGATAAAAAGAGAACACAAAAATAATAATTGGGAATGAAAGCAGCCATAATTTCAGTGTCTGCACACAGTTGAAGATAATGAACAACATCATTCCAGGGTTGAAGTCTTACTAGAAATGGAAAACTTTTCCATAATATAATTTAATTAGCACAACAAGAAAACGATCATTACAATAGTCCTATAACCATGAAGGAAATTGATTCAGCAGTTAAAATCCTCCCCCCTCTCTACAACAAAGCAAAACTCCAAACAAAACCCTTATCCCAGATGGTTTGGTCAGTGAAGGTTATGTAAAACTCAAGAAGTAAATTGTTTAATTTCATGCAAACTAATCTAGGAATTAGAAAAATCCCATCTTGCTCATAAATGGAGATGAACATCTCCCAAACAAGATATTAATAAAATGAATCATGCACTGTATAAAAAAAGATAATACTGCATTATGTTGGTACTATTTCAGGAATGCAAGGCTGGCTTTACATGGAAAAAAAATCAGCTTGTAATTTATCATATTAGTAAATAAAAGGAAAAATACATCATCTCAATAGATGGAGGGAAAAGTTTCTGAAAAAATTTAGGAGCTGCACCTTATGAAAAATCTTAGTACACTAAAAATGGATAATGTTTATCTTCAAAATATGTGTAATGTTCTGTGTAGAATAATAATTCACAGTTAATGGAAAAGTACTGGAATTATCTTCTTCGAGATCAGGAACGCAACAAATGTGCCTGCTATCAGCATATTTTACAGGTAAGAACCAGCACGTTAAGACAAAAATAAATAAAAATTACATAGGAGGGCCAATAGCTGATATAGCTGTTATGTCGCTGGACTCCCACATGGCCAACCACGATCTAAGTCCTGGACCTAGGGACTTGAAAATCACAGCAGTCACATGTGCGTGCATGCCCAGAATCCCAGGAGGAGAATGGAAGAGAAGGGATTGGGGTATTGCATTCCCCCCTGGGGGGGTGATTTCTCACTTTCCCTCTCACTGTCTCTTTCTGTCTTTGGTAAGTGTACACGCCCTAAAGCAAAAACCTCTAAAACAAAATGAAAAAAAGCAAATTATGGAAGTATATGGATTGTAAAGGAATGGCTATTTGCTTATAATTTTTCACATAGAAAACACAAAATAATTTGCAGATAATTTGAATTACCAAGATACTTTAGTAAGGTGGCGAGATATAAAATCAATGTATAAAAATCAATATATTCCTATTCACAGTTAAAATATCACATAGTATTTAAAATGAGAATATAGGGGCCAGCAGATGGCAATCATAGGAATCCCACTTTGCTGTCCACAGTTTGAATCCTAGACATGGCAGCTTGACAATCACTCTGAATGCTTGTGCATGCATTCACAAAATCCCAAGAGAAAAGATTATGGCATGGCCATTCTCTTTAGGGGGTAATTTCACACTTTCCATCTCTTTCTGTCTCTAGCAAGCACAGGTGCCCTATGGCAAAACCTAAAAAACATATATATTTATTATTTATAATAGCCTCAAGAAGTATAAATTACTTATGAGAAGAAATCTACAGAAGATATACTTGAATTTTTTTTTTTTAAGAGAGATTTTTGCTATAGAGTGAGTGTGCTCACTGGAGAGACAGACAGAAAGGGAGAAATCACCCCCCCGGGGGTGGCCATGCCACAGTCTCTTCTCCAGAGTCCTCTTGGAATTTTGGGTACACACGTACATACGTTCGGCATGAGTTTTAAGCCACTGGGTCCGAGACTCAAACTACAGTGGACTATGTGAGAGCCCAGCAAACATTGCATAATCGTAAACATTGCGCTATCTGCTGGTCCTGATGAACATGACTTTTACAGAGAACATAATAAAGCCTTATGGAAACACATCAGAAAAAGCCTGTATAAATGGAGGAATCTGATATCCATGGACTGGAAGATTCGATATCCTAACTGTGTAAATTTTATCCATAATTATATAGATTAAAAGCCACACTGGACTAGCCAGTAAGGTTGATAGTTGAGGGGGCTGGATTCTCCATGGCTGATTGCAGGGTTCATAACCCGGACCCAGCGGCTTGAGAAACGTGCCAGGGTCATGTGCATGTGTACCCTGAATCCTGAAAGGAGGGAGGTATGGAGAGGAAGGAATTGCAGTGTGACGATCCCCCATGAGGGATATTCTCTCACTTTCGCTCTCTCTTTCTCTCTAGCAATTGCATGTGCCCGTTGGCAAAGGTGGAAAATAAAAAAAAGCAATGCCAATAAAAATCATAATGTGATATTTTTTATGATGCTTTATAAGCTATCTTACAATTGATGTGGAAAAATCAAGAGCCCAAAAGAAACTAGACACTGGTCAAAACCAAAAAATGGGATGAATAAACTTTTTTGCCAGATATCAAGATATAAAAGAAATGTGGACCAATTAAGACATTATGATACTGGCAGATGGGCTAACAAAGAGACTAATGAAATTAATAGCCCCCCAAACACATCTTCAAATGTCTGAAAATTTGACTTATGACTTAGATGACATTGCAGGGCACTAAGGAAAAAAATAGCTCTAAATCTATACCCGTAAAGTAAAATAATGAAGTTAGGCCCTGTATTTTATACAACACAGATATTTTATCCAAGATGATTTCAGATCTAAGTGTGAAGGGCAAAACTAAACTGAGAAACTCTTAGAAGATAATGGTGGAGAAGATCTCTATGACCTTAGGGTAGAGACAGATTTCTTTAAAAAGAAGCACAAACTATTTTAAACAATTTGATTGCAGTAAAATGAAGAACTATTTTTTTTACAAGATTCATAAGACCTTCTAAGACTGTAAAAATACAAGCCTCTAACTGACAGAAGGTATTTGTAGCACCCACAGCTAAAAATAGATTAGTATTCAGAATACATAAAGAGAGTATATACAAATCAGAATGAAAATGACAAAACCCAGTACAGAAATGAACCAAAGACTTGAACAGGTACTTCACAGAAGACACATCTTGGAACCACTGGTCTCTAAACAAATAAAAATCTACTCAGTCTCCTTCGTGTCCCAGGAAATGCAAACCGCAGTGAGTGAGCCTTTCACCCTCAGCAGAGTCGCAGAGCATAGATGGACGAGAACGTTTAGATCACCGTACCAGTGACGCGCTGCAGGAAGAGTAGCCACACATTTGCAGAAGCACTTTGGGACAGAGCTGGGCGTTGTCTGGTAAAGTCAATCGCGAATCCCGTGAACCAGCCAGTTGACTTGTAGATACGTACTCTAGAGATCTTGCACCAGAAGAAAGAGAAAAATCTTTAGTGATGCTCCACGATACTAAGTACCCTTATGAGAAGGTACTGGGATGCCTCCTGAGGTTTCCCTGTGTGTACCAAGCACACGGGTGTGCCCACGATTCTGGCTGGCTGAGGCTAGGGAAGGACCACAGTGTGAAGAACTCACTAGGGTTGCTACTCTCTCTTCCTCTCTCTCTCTTCATATCCCTCTCTCATGGAAGAAATAAATTGAAAAAAAAAAAAAGTCTTTAGAGTAGTAATGGTTATACTATCCAAGAACTGGAAGCAAAGCAAGTGCCCATTAAAATGATCACGGATAGGGACCAGAAGATGGCATAATGGTTACACCACTAGATTCCCATATGGTTGACCGTGGTTTGAGTCCTGGACCTGGAGGCTTGAAACTCACCAGGTATGTGTGCTTGTGTGCCCAAAATCCCTAGAAAAGAATGGAGAGAAAGGATTGTGGCATCGCCAATCTCCCTGGGGGTGACTTTTCACTTTCTGTCTCTCTGTCACACACACCTGATAGCAGAAAATCCATCTCTAAAAAAAAATAAATTAGTATGGATAAAAAAATCGTGGCAGGGTCAGCTGGTGGTATGGTGGTAGGGTGGCTGGATCCCACATGGCCAGCTGCACAGTCCAAGTCCTGGAACCAGCAGCTTGAAAAACATGCCGGGCATGTGTGCACGCCCCAAATCCTGACAAAGAGGGCGAGAAGGGATTGTGGTATGGCCCTCTCCTTAGGGGTGCTTTCTCACTTTTCTTCTCTTCCTCTGTCTCACCAGTGAGTGCATATGCCCTGCAGAAAGAAAACAAAAACTGTGGTAAAGTTATATGAAAGATACATTTATCCACATACATACAGCAATGCAGAAGAACAGCCTGCAGCTACAATCCACCCCAAGCAAGCCCATGAAAGTATCTCAGAAATTGAATGTTGAGTGGAAAAAAAAGCAAGTCATGGAAGACAGCAGACAAATGCAGAAGAGTCTGTGTTCTTAAATATGCACCCCTAAGCCGCGCTTGGTTTAGAGTTGTGATCCGTTGGTAGAAAGAACTTTGGTAAAGAAACAGAGGGAGGAATGCGAAATTTGGGACATCACTTCCTCATGGCAGGGGAATCTGGGGCATCCACAGCCAGTGGTGGTGCTCCCTGTAAAGACTGGGCGGTGTGGAGATAGACAGTCGTTTTACTGTGGTTCTATAGAATCATGCCACTGCAGGTATTTTAAAATATTTCTTTGTCGCTATTCAACATTTTAAAAAGACATTAAAAAAAAAAAGAAGAAGAAGAAGAAGAAGAAGAAGAAGAAGAAGAAGAAGAAGAAGAAGAAGAAGAAGAAGAAGAAGAAGAAGAAGAAGAAGAAGAAGAAGAAGAAGAAGAAGAAGAAGAAGAAGAAGAAGAAGAAGAAGAAGAAGAAGAAGAAGAAGAAGAAAGGGCTAGGCTCCAGCAGGTGGTGTAGAGGTTAAGGTGTTGAACTCCCATGTGGCCGACCTCAGTTCAAGTGCCAGATCTGGTGACTTGAAAATCATACTGTGTGGGTGTGCGCACACACGCATGCACGTGTCCAGAATCCCAAGAGAAGGGATTGTGGCATGGCCATCTCCCTGGGGGGTGAATTCTCACTTTCGCTCATTGTCTCTTCCTGCAAGATGCATATGCCTGTGGCAAAAACCTTGGGGGGGCGGGAAGACTAGAAATGCACTGTTGGTTCTTGTGGACCACATGTATGGCCCCTGGCTTCTATTTTGTGAGTTCCAGAGCAACATAGGCCCTCATTCCTGTCACTGGACCTTCCAGCTCTCCGTCGCCTACTACTCAGCAGCCAGGCCTTCTGAATGCAAACCTTTCATTGCTTTTCCAACCTGGATTTGCAGTGTTCCTTGAGAACGAAAAACATCAATTAGAGCTGGAGTTATAAAAGCACAACCTGTAATACAGGTGGGAGGAGAACCCTCTGAAAAATCTGAAAGCACTGGCAGCTGGGACGGTGAGTCGTGGGAGGTCCCGGTGTAGGAGTGGCACACGTGCGAGTTTGAATCCTGATTCTGGGATGTCCTGAATGATGTCCGAGCCTCAGATCGTTCACAGTGCTAGTGTCATGGTGACAGTGCTACAGCTGCTGCACGGGAAGCGTTTACGTGGCTGCTGAAACTCAGTGTGAAGCCACTGACAGCTGTCCACATCCTTAGTAGGTATCGTTAACACCTAAGAAAGGTACAAAGTTAGCATCCAGTGCAGCAAGAAGCAAAAATAGACCTTCAAGTGAGCTTTTATTACAACTGAAAGATTTCCTGCTGCCATATGCTTCAGAAAGCACTTTTTTTCTTTTTGGAGAAGTTTTTGCTATAGGGCGCATGTACTTGCCAGAAAGACAGAGAGAGACAGAGAGACAGAAGTGAGAAATCACCCCCCAGGGCAGATGGCCACGCCGCAGTCCCTTCTCCTCCATTCTCCTCTTGGGATCTTGGGCATGCACGCACACATGCCCGGCGTGAGTTTAAGCCACCGGGTCTGGGACTCGAACCGTGGTCGACTACATGGGAGTGCAATGACATAGCCATTACGCTAACTGCTGGTCCCATTCAGAGAGCATTTTGATCTTTTCCGGGGAGGAAGTCAGAGGTGTCCTCTCTCGTATACTTCACTGGTCTGTGGAAATCTCCAGACGGGGTAATATACAGAACTTCATCAGGGACTATGTTATCATTATTTCATTTTCAGAAACGTTTTTTGGATACTTTTTTTTTTTGTAACTTTTCAGACACAAAAAGGCAAGTGTTCCCATTTTTAGTGTGTGTGATAATGTTTTCATGATCTCTGGTCAGTCCCACGGAAGCTGCATAAACGTGTTGTGTAAAATGTCACATAGCAACCTGTTCCATCTGCTTAGCAACAGAAAGAGGACAGGTAAAAAACATCCAAGCAAGAGAGCCTGTTTAAAAGGAGAGGCAAAAAAAGCCTCAGACCCTAAACCTACCTAACCTTATTTTCTTTAATAATGGCTGCAGTGAAACCAACCAACCGAACAAAAATAAAACCCCAACCCAACCATGAAATTGTTTTCTAGAAGAAATGCTACCTAGTTCCCTAACGATATTCAATTCGATTAATTTTCGTTATGACCCTCATGGTCTATTATGTTTAAGTGGCACAACTTTAAAGTGTCACAGTAATCTATTGATCAATGACTTCCTCAGCGGCCACATGACAGATGTAAGGTAAGAAGAATAAAATACCCTATAGGAGAAACATTCTCCAGCGTGGCAAATTAACTTCCTGGAACATCAGGGTACAATGCAGTACTCCGTAAGAAGCGATTTATTAAATGGTGTCTGGAAGAATTAATTTACCTCAAAGCAGCAAGGAGTTTATTATAAGAGGATTGCTTACTCACCTTAGGTACTCGGAATAAATTCCTTCTAAGTTTCCTCATTGCAGGGCTCAAAGACTGTATTTGCTGCAGTGCTGGATAATCACAGTGTACGATGTTTGTATTGTCTGCCCGTGGATGGACCGATGTTTTCAGCAGGCTTTCCATCTGTTCTGCTAGGGATTGAAGAGTTCTGAGGGCATTGAGAGGTTTTCTGCCCCCAGTGCTTTATTTCATCCCTTCTAAAACATCATTCATTGTTAAGACGTACCAATACATTATGTACCAAGACAGAAAAAAATCTTGGCGCTAATTAAACCTTGACACATGTATTCTCATCACTTGAGAATTTTGGTTTCCTCTTTGTTGACAGAACTCTTTTAGATGCATCAGATAGAGATGGTTTAATCATATATCACTCTCAGACACTCACCAAAGGGAAAATATTATAGATGAGCGTGTGGACAGTGGTGCACTGTAAAAACGCAATGCTCTGCGAGGCTGACCTACACGGGAAGGTTTGGGGTTCACATCCGGAGACTTCTCTGAGTGGGCGTGCACACCCATGAGCCACACCTGGCTGCAATTGGCAGTGGGTCACTACTCGGACCATGGAGTGCTGTCTCTCTCGCTCTCCTCCTGTCTGTCTCACTCATGGAAGAAATCAATAAAATGTTACAAAAAAAGCAAACACAGGAGTAAGGTATACTAAAGTATTCCCACAAATGTCTTCAAATTCAGAGTTGGACTCTTCAGAATTATCTTTCACCTCAGTCGCTTACATCCATGTTTCCCCACGAAAGGCTTTTCCTCTGTGCGTCAAGTCAACTAGCGAGGCCACTTAGGAATCTCCGAGACTTTTCCTCTTCCTCACTGGCTTTAAATTCCAGCCTTTGCGAGCCTTTGGCCAGTTTTCATGTGGACTCACTCTTCCCAGAAAATGTCGAAGGGAAGGGTTTCAAGCAACAACCCGCGCTCATAGTCTCTCTAATGGCCCTAGCGTGTTTTATTGCCTGAAAGTTTTCAGTCGGTAGAAGTTGTGGTTTCCCAGTTATGTCAACAGGAAAAACAGCCACATTTGCTCTCAAGTAAGCGAAGAAATCAACAGTGCTCCCTGGTTAAGATGATTTTAAGGTGTCATTGACTCTAAGATATGCTTTACTTTTGAAGACTTTTAAAAAAACACTTATTTACTGATTTAAGTGTGTTTGTTGGGGCTGGCAGGTGGCATGGTGGTTAAGGGCACTGGACTCCCACATGGCCTACTGTGGTTTGAGTCCCAGACCTGGTGGCTTGCTCGCTTTCTCTCTCTCTCTCTCTGTGTTCCTCTTTGGCCAAATTAAAATAAAATAAAATAATAAAGATAAAAATAAAACAATTATATTTTAAAAAATCTTTAAAAAATTGTATTTGCTATTATTTATTTTTAAATTTGACCAAAGAGAGAGAGAAAAAGGGAAAGTGAGAAAGCAAGTTGCCAGGTCCAGGACTCAAACTGCAGTTGTTCATATGGGAGTCTAGCACCTTAACCGCCACACCACCTGCCAGCCCCTTGAAGACATTACAAATGAAAAAATAGTGTTTATTTGTATCAATTGGCATGGAATTAAAATCTACTTGAATCTAGTATAGCTATATCTGCTTACAAAATCTATCAGCATATCACTCAAATGATCATATTTATAATCTTCTTAGTCTCATTTATGAATTAATAAGAGCAGCAGTTCCCCACCTTTTGGCACCAGAGGATGATTTCAGGATGACTCAAGCACATTGTATTTATCGTACACTTTATTTCTGTTATTCCTACGTTGTAATATGTAACGAAATAATTATACAGGTCTCCACAATGCACTATTTACTGCTGCTCCCAGCGCTAGTATCACTGCCTCAGCTCCCCCTCAGATCATCAGGTCTCAGATTGTCACAAGGAGGGTGCAGCCTAGGTCCCTTGCTTGCACAGTTCACAAAAAGTCACTCTCCTAAGAGAATCTGCTGCTGCTGCTGCTGTGACATGAGGCCACATGACAGATGCTCAGGTGGTAATGTGAGCCATGGGAATGGTTGTAAATATTTCATTCGCTTGTTCACCTCCTGATGTATGGCCCAGTTCTTTATAGGTCACAGTAGCCTAGGGATTGGACACCCTTGGGTAAGAGGGTCAGCTTTTGGGGTACACTTTTTCTCTTTCCTTATGTATTTGGTATTGTAGTTTGGATTCTAATTTCGAGCTTCCTGGAAATATGATCTGCAGTTACAAATGCCACTTGTTGACTGGTTTCCAGTTGTAGATGGGGCAGGCCTGTGAAATTGCTTTGACTTTGGTCAGCCAGGCCACTGATGTTGCTCACAAATGTCCTTTTCCTTAACACGCGGGGTGCATATCTTACTCTTTTTAATTCTCTAAATCTCTTCCACACAAGGATCCACGTGATTTCTCGCCCTCCACCAAGACTTCCATCTATTTTTTGAAATGAATATATCACTAAAACGGATCATTTAGCACTATCTTTTTTTAATTTAAAGTTTTTGCCACAGGGTGTGTGTGCGCTCTCCAGAAAGACCGACAGTGAGAAATCACCCCCCAGCGGGTATGGCCATGCCATAGCCCCTTCTCCATTTTCCTGGGACTTTGGGCATGCGTGCACATGTGCCCAGTGTGAGTTTCAAGCTGCTGGGTCCAGAACTCACACTGTGGTTGACTGTGGCAATCCAGTGCCTTAACCAGCATGCCACCTGCTGGCCCAATTCACCACTGTCTTTCTCCCACCCCAGAGGCTGTTAACTTTGTAAGTGAATGACCTACCTGTTTAACAACCATTCAGACTTGAGAACAGTTCTCCAGTATGGAGAAGCCCCTTTCTCAGCCATTGTCGCATTCTCTCGGTTGGTTGGTATTTGCTGCACAAAGTGTTTGTCATCACACAATCATTTATCAATGCTGTCCTTCATTGCGCACCCACAGCTGTGTTCAGTACAAGTAAGAACAAGGGCGCCAGGCTTGCATTATCGTTGTGGTGTGTCCTGTTGCTTTCTGGCACTTATCTGATGTGTGCTTTCTGTACGCATAGAATTAGATGACTCTAGTGTGGTGCCATGTGACAGCTATTGAAAAATACATTCCATACCGTGCCATGACACACCACAGACCTCCCCCTTTAAACTCCTCAGTTAGCGACTTAGCTGTAGGAACGAAACTCAGAAGTTCAGCGAGGAGTGCCTGTACCTAGCAGGGATTTTGTAGATGAGATGTGCTATTTACAGCATCTGAGTGCCGGGCACATACTAGTTGCTTAATAAACTATAGCACCTATTATTTTATTATTATTATTATCAGACAGGCAGTGGTGGCCATGGGAGAGATTGTTTCTTCCTCTGAAAACAATGAAAAGGCAAACAGCTACACAAGGTTCATAGAGGTTGTACAATTCCCAGACTTCAAGGAGATAATGAGATTGAGTTAAACTGATAAGACCATGAATAAATTTTGAGGCTTTTCTCTTAAAGTGAGTACTCTTGGGGTAGGATGAATGTCCATTTGTTTATTTGTGTTATAAACTACTTATTTAAGCTGGGCTGGATAGAGTTGTAGCTCTGTAGAAATTGAGCAGGACGGGTTCCGTGTTTTAAGATGGGAGAACAGAGGTGATGAGAATAATGGCCGTGTTCTAGAAAATACCTGCCCTGGGGACCAGCAGATGGTGTGATGGTTATGTCGCTGCACTCCCATGTAGTTGACTGCAGTTCCAGTCCTGGACCTGGTGACTTGAAACTCACGCTGGGTGTGTGTGTGTGTGTGCGCCCAAAATCCTGAGAGGAGCCTGGAGAAGGGATTGCAGTGTGGCTATCCCCACCCACCCTCCCCTGGGGGGTGATTTTTCACATTCTGTCTCCCTGGCGAGTGCATGTGTCCTTTAGCAAAAATTTCTCTTTAAAAAAAAAAAAATTAAAAAAAAAATAAAAAGAAAAGGGAACCAGCAGTTAGCGTAATGGCTATGTCGCTGGACTCCCACGTAGTCAACCGCGGTTCGTGTCCCGGACCCGGTGGCTTAAAACTCACGCCGGGCGCGTGTGCGTGCGTGCCCAAGATCCCGAGAGGAGAATGGAGGAGAAGGGATTGCGGCGTGACGATCCCCCCTGGGGGGTGATTTCTCGCTTTCTGTCTCTATGTCTCTCTCTGTCTGTCTGGTGAGCGCACGCGCCCTACAGTGAAAATCTCTCAAAAAAAAAGAAAAAAAGAGAAAAAAAAAATAAGAATTACCCACCCCCTGCTAGATACAGGGAAGGCAAGGGCTTCTAAGAGCACCACCTCGGAACTTAAGAGTCTCCTACGGAGGGTGCGCCTTCCTCTCACCTGTGAGGTAGCTGAGACCTCAGGAGGTAAAGTGCGTTCTTGCTGGGCCCTGGACCCAGGGCCGACTGCTTCCTCTCACCTGTGAGGTAGCTGAGACCTGTGGAGGTAAAGTGTGTTCTTGTTGGGCCCTGGACCCAGGGCCGACCGAGCTGGGGCCTCCCTGGGATCTGCTGACTGTGTTTCGCCAGGCCTGCCTGACCTGCTTTTACCAGCCATCCTCCAGAGTCTATTTTATGCCATCAGCTCGGCATTTGCTGGAGGTCGCTAAGTCAGTTCGGGAGCACTGGAACGATACTCCTGCCCGTATGTTCTTTCAAGCCAAGGGACGTAAGTGCTGGTGCTTTCTCTGGCATTGTTGCCAAGTAGCAGGTATGGAGCTGCTCAGTTTACAGAATCCTTAATCAAAACCAGGAGAAGCGGGCTAGCAGGGTGTGTGTGGTAAAGGCACTAGACTCCCACACCGCTAGTCACAGTTCAAGTCCTGGACCTGGTGGCTTGCTTTCTCTCTCTCACGCCGGGCGCGTGTGCGTGCGTGCCCAAGATCCCGAGAGGAGAATGGAGGAGAAGGGATTGCGGCGTGACGATCCCCCCTGGGGGGTGATTTCTCGCTTTCTGTCTCTATGTCTCTCTCTGTCTGTCTGGTGAGCGCACGCGCCCTACAGTGAAAATCTCTCAAAAAAAAAGAAAAAAAGAGAAAAAAAAAATAAGAATTACCCACCCCCTGCTAGATACAGGGAAGGCAAGGGCTTCTAAGAGCACCACCTCGGAACTTAAGAGTCTCCTACGGAGGGTGCGCCTTCCTCTCACCTGTGAGGTAGCTGAGACCTCAGGAGGTAAAGTGTGTTCTTGTTGGGCCCTGGACCCAGGGCCGACCGAGCTGGGGCCTCCCTGGGATCTGCTGACTGTGTTTCGCCAGGCCTGCCTGACCTGCTTTTACCAGCCATCCTCCAGAGTCTATTTTATGCCATCAGCTCGGCATTTGCTGGAGGTCGCTAAGTCAGTTCGGGAGCACTGGAACGATACTCCTGCCCGTATGTTCTTTCAAGCCAAGGGACGTAAGTGCTGGTGCTTTCTCTGGCATTGTTGCCAAGTAGCAGGTATGGAGCTGCTCAGTTTACAGAATCCTTAATCAAAACCAGGAGAAGCGGGCTAGCAGGGTGTGTGTGGTAAAGGCACTAGACTCCCACACCGCTAGTCACAGTTCAAGTCCTGGACCTGGTGGCTTGCTTTCTCTCTCTGGTCAAATTGAATAATAATAATCATAATAAGTAAAATTAGTTAAATAATTCTTTAAAGTCAAAAAACAGGAGCAGCCTGCTAACATGACATTGTTCTTACCTTGGAACCGTCCTGCAAAACCAGTAGAAAGGTAGGTACAAAAGACAAAAACAGAAGCAGCATTTACTTAGAATCCTATTATCAACATATATTTTATATACGAATAATAATTTTTGACATTATTTTTAATGACTGTGTAGTATTTCATTGCATTAATATCCTTAAGCAAGCCTTTATTTTTATAATTAGGAATACATTTGTGGGATATTTTAATGTATTATGTGCACATCTGTAATATTTCCTTAGGCTGCATTTCTTTCTGAAAGTGGAATTGAGTAAAAAGCAGACATTTAAAAATCCTTTAGTACATTAGACTTTGAGAGAAATTGCTAGTTATTTCCAAGAGAGATTTGCTTTCTGATACCCTTGCCTATCATAAATTTTAGGAGCTTTATGAGTTGTCAGTTATATAACTGAAAATGACAGCTTATTATTCAATTTACATTTTAATCATTATTAGAGAAGTAGATGTTTTCATATAGAAACTACACATTTGTATACTTTCTTTCTTTTTTTCTGTTTACCAGCAAGTGCATGGGTTTTCCAGAGACAGAGAAAGTAGGAAAGTGAGAAAGCACCCCCCCGAGGGGAATGGTCACACTCCACTCCTCGTTTTTCATTTCTTCCTTCTGTTGGGGTTTTGGGCACACCTGCATACACATCTGGTGTTTTTCAAGCCTCTGGGTCTGGAATTCGAACTGTGAAGGCAGCCACGTGGCGTCCGGTCCCCTTAACCACTGTGCTACCAGCTGGCCTGGTATGCTTCCTGTTAATGACCATTGCCCATGTCTCAACTGGTCTAGTTATCGTTTTATTATTGCTTTGTGAAAATGCTTTAATAAATGAAGGATTTACAATATACGATGGGAATATTTTTCTAATTTGTTATTTCATCATACAGCTTTTAGAGTGGCTTTCCCCCTGTTTATGTTTGACTTTGAGGAACTGAGCAAGCATATTAGCTTATTATCTCATGGACATATGAGAGGACTTTGAAAAGTTTATATAAAATATAGGATCCAAGTAGGAGTTATTCAACGGAAAGAATCTTGAAATCCATGCATCGTTGTTTTCATACTCTGCGTTTTTTGGTAACTTGATGAAAACCTCCTCAACCATCTTGGATAGGTTCCATCATTCTACCTTGTCTTCAAAATCAGAATTGGGTTAAGGTATCTAAACCAAAGCATCCTCGGCAGAATACTTCAGAAGGATTAGTCTTAGGTATTGTTACCAAAGTACTATGACAATAGCACCCTGAAATAATGAGACTCACCAAAGGAATCCTATTACATTTCTAAGGCGTGACTACCGAGGTTTTCTTATGCAATTTTTTTTCAGGGGGCGGGGGTGCAGAATCTCACTGCATTCTGAGTAGCTGGGACTACATGTGTGCACCATCATGCCTGGCTTTAAGGGTGGGCTGGGCATCAAACCTGGGTCTCTCATGTGGTCACAGCGTGCCAAGTAGCAGCTCACATCCCAGTGCACACCACTGCAGCTGGCTTCCTGTGCAATTTCATCCACTCGCCATGTGTTTCCCTCCCCTCCCCTTCATTCTGTTAAAAACACAGCCTAATCCAGGATTGCGCACAGCTAATAACTTGAATTTCATCATAATCTATGCGAGACCTAGCACAGTATCTTACCATTCTGTGTTCCGAGTTTCTGAATGACTAATTCGGAGACCATTAGCCAGGAAAAGAAAGAAATCTTCTGCTTTCTTTTAGTTTTGAATAAGAGAAAGCTAAACTAGGAAAACCAATCTGGCAGTATGTCTGGAATGTATTAAGAGATAAGAGCTCTAGGGACTAGCAGTTGATGTAATGGCTATGTCACTGGACTCCCATGTAGTCAACCATGGTTCAAATCCCGGACCTGGTGGCTTAAACTCACAATGGGCGCATGTTCATGCGTGCCCAAGATCCCGAGAAGAGAATGGAGGAGAAGGGATTGTGGCGTGGCCATCCGCCCTGGGAGGTGATTTCTCACTTTCTGTCTCTCTCTGTCTTTCTGGCGAGCACACGCGCCCTATAGCAAAAATCTCTCCAAAAAAAAAAGAGATAAGTTTTGAATTGAGATTATTCCACTGATCAAAGCAAGGAAACATGCTGAAATTATGTGACTAGGTCAAAACCACATAGGATTCGGTCCAATTATCTAAACAAGAGCCACTGTTCCCACCAGTTTCTTCAAAACTGAGAGTGGTAGAACCGTGAAGGCAGGACTGTGCAGTGGGTTGTGGCACCTGCTGAGCATCAGCATGAGTCCGAGAGCCCTCACAGCCCTGCACTGGGAGTGCTGTGGTCCTCAGGGATGCTTCTTCTCCTCTCCTCTTCTAGGGTCAAACTCGTTTCTTGATTAGATGGTGCTCCCCAGTTCTTCCCCCATTTTCTGCTAATAAAATCTTTGCATGCTTAATCCTGTTCTTAGAGGTCATAGATCATCCCAGTGGGAAATTTCCATTCAATTTTCTTGTTTATTAGAAGTTCTAAACTTTTTTTTTTTGGTCCGGTTTTAAAAACTCTCTAAGAATCTTATTAGAGAAGTCTTTTTCCCGTCATCGGCAGCGTACATGCTTGGAAAAATCTGCGTGCAATTCTAGCAGATGCATGGGAGCTTTGGAAACCATCCAAGGATCCTCTGAAAACCCACTGGGTACCAGATCAATTATCCCCACAATACTTTTTAAAGACATTGATAGTCAGTTCTGATGAAGACTAATTATACTTTAAGGACTTTTATTTTCTCCTTGTAATGCAGGTTGCATCCCCATTCATACACTGCAGTGATATTCAAATTCTTTAACAGCCAATCAGAGCAACCGCCAACCTCGACAACACGAACTGGTTCCCACCCCATCCTTCCCTATTATCTTTCTTACATGAAGTCAACAACAGTTCTTAACATGTATTTTCATCTAAATTTTTATCATGAAATGCCCAGTAACTTTTATTAAATGTCAGTAGGGTATGTGACTTGGCATCAGGGAAAACCTCAGACAAACCCCCACCAAGACTAAAAGACAGGGAAACTAACAGTAAAGAGTCTGTCTTTGAAGACTGCAATGGAAGCAGGGCCTGCGTGGTTTAAGTGGGAGCGATGGTTAGCACACCACTATTCTTTAAGTCGCCAACAAAGGGTTTTCGAGGCAGCCATTTTTAATTGGTCCAAGCCTCATTCATACCTTTTGAAAGAGCCTCACAATTTGTGTTGAACTGCATGTCTACCTTCTTCTGTCCCATCGCTTTGGTTCACTTCGTCTGTTGTCTTTCCCATATGGTTCAAAAAAGCACTGTGCGTAATGCTTTTCTCTGGCGTGCCCTTTTGATTCCTAACATTCTTCCGAGGGCCTTAACTCTATAACCATTACCTGATCATGGTGCTTTTCATCTAGGATTAGGTTTTGCACTGCTATTGATCTTCCTCTATGGGCTTGAATGCAGTAAATGAACCTCCTCGCTCCCAACAAATTTGCATGTAATTGCCTGTCCAGTCCCGAGCACTGAATACTGGGCTGGGAGAATACACCGGCATGAACAGAACCAAACATGTTTTTCTTTCAAAGGGTCTGCTCCTTTGTAAAAGTGGCATATATGGGAAGACTCGGAAGGCTTTCTCAAGGTTTGGGAAAATGGTGAGGGGTGGGGGATGTCCGGAAATTATTTACCGTGCTATCAAAATCATTGTAACCTCAAATGCACCTTCTGAATAAAGGCTTGAGCTGCCATTAGCCTCTTTCGACCACCAGCACGTACTGGCCCACATGAATATACTCCCCAAAGAGAACTGAAATATTTTTAACCGTCCTTTCTCTTCACGCTAGTTTCTTTAGACGGGTTTTACTAAAGAGCAGTAAGAATTTCAATCTTGTCCTGTGACTTTGATGGATTTAATGATCAGTCCTATTCGGAGGATTGTTGTTGAATTCTTTTAAATCAGAAGTGTTTTTATTTGAAGCCAGACAACTTTTCCATTTCATGTATTGTATATACCCTGAGACGTCTCCCCTCCTCTGGAAATTGTAAAGGAGAGAGAAAAGTTGCTGCAGAGAAATGTCTCATAGTTACACTCTTTATGACGGTTAATTACTGGGATTCAGGCCGGTGCTGCCTCCAGGCTTGGCTTATGGTGTTTTGGGGGTGCTGACTTCACCCCTGTCTGTGTGGCATGCGCTCTGGTCACTGTCTCCCTGGTGTATTCACATTATATGACCCTTATCCTCCTTAGTCTGAAACAGGTGATGGGCTTCAGAAAAATGAAATAAAACTTAATTTGTGCTGCGCTAATTAGACCCTCCGAGGTGTCTCAGATCAAGGGACCGCGACAGTATTTCACATCAGGAATTCACGTCCCGCTCCTTTTGTATTTCAGTAGTTCGCATCCTGTTCCTTTTTTGGGAACTCTGAAGTTCTGCACTCTAGTACGTGGGAGAGGGGTCGAGGTTCCTCTCCTCCTCTGTCCTGTTCCCTCAGGTGACCTCTACAGGCTAATGATGAGCTGTGGAAGGAGCAAGCGGAATTACTTAGGGAGGGGTGTGGTTTCTGAGGAAATGTTGGGAAGACTTCCTTCTTTTAAATTACTGAGGATATGTGCATGCCCCACGGAAAGGGAGAAAGCCCTCCTCCATGGGTTGTAGTCTCGTTGCAATCTCTTCCTCCATTTCCCCCTGCTTTTGGATTTTGTGCACACACATGTACGTGCCAGGCGTGTTTTCCAGGTGCTGGGACTGACTCCAGCTACATAGTCAGATCCAGCTTCCCTAACCACTAGGCGAAAGAGTTTTTTTCAAGAGAGATTTTTGCTATAGGGTGCATGTGCTTGCCAGAGACAGAGAGAGACAGAAGGCAAGAAATCACCCCCTAGAGGTGATGGCCACACTGCAATCCCTTCTTCTCTCAGGATTTTGGGCACACACATACATGCCTGGCATGAGTTTTAAGCCCCTGGATCCAGGGTTCAAACTGCGATCGACTATGTGGGAGTCCAGCAATGTAACTCTTACTCAATCCGCTGGTTCCAGGCTGAAAAGATTTTTAAACTGCTCTTAACTGGTGAAGTTCAAGTAGTATTAGCACTGACAGGAATCCCGGCGAGTGCTGGGTAGCATTGTAACTTTTTATTCTGTCCCTATGTAAGTAGGAACGCTGTATGAATAAATTCTAAAGATCCGACTTCTGGTGAGTTTAAAATGCAGAATAGTAACACCGTCTCCTATACTATGAGGTGGGAGAACAGATATATTTCAATTCATTGAGAAGGAAGGTTTCAGAACTAGAACCAGCTCTAGTGTTTCAGACCAGACCATCACACTCAGAATGATTTCTGTTGTTGTTGCTTGATTAGTCATGTTAAAGGGATATTGTTTGCCTGATAACACGGTTATGTTAAACCCTGTATGAGGGGACTTCAAGTTTGGGGAAAAATGGAATTGACAAATGAGTTTATTTTGGTGCAAAAACGTTTCAAAATGCACGCACACACACACACACACACACACACACACACACATACTCATATATAGTAATTCACATTAACCATGAACTTTTTGAAGACTGCCCCCCCCATGGGTGTCAGCTCATTTGATTCTACAAAAACAGTGAGAATATGAGGTATAGAATACCGTACAATGATACTGAGCTTTCAGGAAGCTAGAGAACACATCTAGAATTGCCCAACTTCTAAAGGAGATTCTCTGGCTTTGAATCCTCAGGTCAGCTGTGCTCTTCCTAACTTAGGGAATGCTCAGATTTGGGTCATGGGTCACGTGTGCATTCATTATACTGCATTGAAAAGCACATGATGGTGAGAAGGAGCCCAGACTGAGGTTCAGAAGGTCTGTGTTCTGATTCTAACTCTGATCTTGCAGCTACCAGTGAAGCTGTAAACCCAGCAATGACCAGAAGCTCAAGGAAGTCAAGCATCCAAGATGTAGCCTGTCTCTCTCCACCCACACGACACATGCACTCCTTCCCTCCTGATAGTGCTTTTGTCTAAATATGTGGTGTCTTGGGAGACAGGTCCTACATGGCTAATCATGGTTCAAGTACTGGTCCTGGCAGCTTGAAGAACACAGCAGGTGCATGTATGTGCATGTCCCAAAATGCTGATGAGGTGGAGAAATAGAGGAAAGAAGATGGCCGTGTGACCACACCCCAGTGGGAGCATTTGGCCCCTCCCTCATTCTCTTCTGGTCTCTCTCTCCAGTTGAGTGCACATGTCTTCTGGTAAAAAAGTGGATAAAACAGTTCATATAAATGATATTTTAAATTAATATAGATTCAACATAAAATGCTATTTAAAAAAATAACATTGTCGAGTTCTCTATCATCTTGAAAGGGCAGAACAAACGTGGCTAGGAAGAGAATGGCCATCTCTTCTAGAATACAGAAGTGACTTACTGTAGGAAATAGGCTGAGAATTTATGGAGAAAGAGAAGCTTTTTAATGGAAAATGTATCTCAGTCATCATAAAGGAGGTAAAATATGAGGGGTCTTTAAGAAGCTCATGGAAAATGCTTGTGACAGAAAAACTATGCAGGGATTCAAATATTTTTGCACCAAAATAAAGTCTTTTTTTGAGGGGGTAGGGCGGTAGGGCGTGTGGACTTGCCTGAGGGAGGAAGAGACAGAGAGACAGTGAAAGTGAGAAACCATTCCCTAGAGGGGATGGCCTCGCTGCAGTCTCTTCTCCTCCTGGGATTTTGGGGACACACACACACACACACACACACACACACACACACACAGGCTAATTTTCAAACAGCCAGGTCCGAGACTCAAACTCCTGTTGGCCATGTGGGAATCAGCCCTTTACCCACTATGCCACCTGCTCACTCCCCCTCGTAGGTGTTTTAAAACTGTAAAACTGCAAGCCGATAACCTGGCACCGCTCTGTGGGAGGCTGTGAAAGTGACAGTCTGTGAAGGAACATCGCTGGAGCCCGCGTGGGCTCACCAGCGAGTAACACAGTGCAGCTCATTTCACATGTGAAGGGGCTTCTGAGCCTGGTAGGTTTGGGGAATTCTCTAAGTACAGTAAGTGTAGTGTATGCATACTTCGGCGTTCTCAGACGTTTTGGTACACTGTAAACCAGACAGAGAGACAGAAAATGAGAAATCACCCCTTAGGGGGGATGGCCACAACACAGTCCCTTCTCCCTTCTCCCTTTCCCTCAGGATCTTGAGCACACACCCACATGGGCCCAATGTGATTTTTAAGCTGCCGGGTCCAGGACTCAAACCGCAGTCGACTATGTAGGAGTCCAGCAATGTAACCATTATGCCATCTGCTGGTCCCCACACCTGGCTTTTAGGGTAGACTGGGCATAAAGTTGGGCCTTCCACGTGGCCTCAGTCTGCTCAGAGCCCATGCTACTGTGCCCGTGCCTAGTCCCTGTTGGACAGCTGGAGGGCGGTAAGGAAGCAAAGACACTTCCTGGGAACATCCCCGTGTCGGGGTTCCGTGTCAGAGCACAGACGCGGGTCTGGGCTGAAGCCCGGCTCTCCTGCTGTGTACGTCGGCTCACCTGCTTGCACCTTTGCTTTGTCGTGTAGACTAGCAACCGTGCCTCGTCTTGGTGGCTTTGAGGAGCGAGGTGCAAACTGGGTACTCGGGACATCAGTGTGTGGTGCGTGCTCCGTTAGTGCTGGCTGTCACGACTGCCTGTTGTCTCCCAAGCAGTGGGACTACCATGGTGGTGAGTTCTAAGCCCTAACTCAACAAGCGTACCGTTGGCCACTGGCGTCAAATATATACGTAAGCAACTCTATGTAATTAGTCCACTGTGAAGGCATGCATGGGTTTCACTGGGTGGATGACGGACAGCTTCACGGCGGTGAGGTCGCCTGGGGTGGACTTGTAGTTAGGCTACGTGGGTGTGTAAGGGGAGGAAGCTCGTTCAGGGGAAGAGAACAGGGCAGGAGTGCAAAGAGCCTGGCTTTCTAGAGATGGAGTGGCAGTGGGCAGAGAGGGCAGAGAGAGGTGGATGAGCAGTTCCCTAGGGGACGCAGTGCTGGCTAGATCTTGGGGGCCTTGATATCAGGCCAACCATCTTGGGTTTATTCCATCCCTGATGGGAGTCATGAAAACATGTTCGGCAGGAAAACGTTGCTCTCAGATTTTCAAGTGGGATCCTAGCGGGGCCTTAGTAGAGGTGCGACCATGGGCAGGCACAGCAAGGAGGTGCTACTGCAGTTCAGGCAAGGACTGGTGAGGTGGAGACCAGAATCCTGACACTGGCTGGAGAGGAGCAGGGAGCAGCTGTAGGCAGGAAGACCCTACACCTTGGAGGGAAGATACTGGCAACTGGCAGATGGTGAGTGATTAGGAACACAGATTTCCCTCATATTTCTCCTGCAAATAAACGGGTGTTATTGCCTCAAACTGAGCTAGAAAATACAGAATAAAAACATTTCAGGGGCCGGCTGATGGTATGGACGTTAGGGCAGCTGGATCCCACAAGGCTGAGCATGTGGTTCAGTTTTGGGCACGCAGTCACAGGTGCCTGGAGTGAATCGTAAGCCGCCAGGTCCAGGACTTGAGCCACAGTCGACTACATGGGAGTCCAGTGACATAACCATTATGTCATCTGCTGGTCCTGACCCTCCTTTTAGAAGAAATTCCTGGGTGGTATCAGACTTGTGCTTGCATCTCGTTGGTTGGAACAGCCACACAGCCTCAGGGAGCCTGGGCGATGCAGTGATCATGCCCAGCTGCAACTGGGAGGGCTTGAAAAGCATGCCGGCCACATGTGCATGCCCAAGATCCCAAGAGAAGAGTGGAGGAGAAGGGATTGTGACATAGTCATCCTCCTTTTCTCTTTCTGTCTCTGTCTGTAGTGAGCCCAAACATTCTACAGCAAAACATTTTTTTTTTAATGATAGGTAATTTCTATACCTACCAAACACACATTTCACAGAAAATAGAAGGTTTTTTGTTTCGTTTTGTTTTTGTTTTTTCCTTGCCAAGTTCGGGGGCATTTGGGTACCTTCAGATGAAGCTATGCAGTTGTTGACTAGCTAGTCAGGTCCCACGCCTTGGGGAGGAAGTAGTTTGGAATAGCGCTTGCAGAATTGGCTCCTAAGGCCACATTTAGGAGTCAGGACTCCGTTTTCCTCTGTGCTTCATGGTGATGTGGTGAAGACAAAAGGCATTTCTCTGTCATCTAGAAGAAATCTGGAGATACGAGTTCAGAGACAGAAGAACAGCTCTTCAGAGACGTTGGCTTCTCTCAGCTCACTTCTTCATGTCTGAGTCAGAAACCGATGCAGAGTTCTCGCATCCTGTCCTTCCCGTACTATTTACCAGGGAAGAAAGAAGGCTGTGACCCTCCTTTTACTTATTTCTTTACATTTGTAAAGTTTATTCACTAGTATCTTCCATGAACAAGGGAGACAGAGAGAGAGAGAGAGAAAGAGAGAGAGAGAGAAAGACAGATGGTTCTCACAACAGGATTCTCCCACCATGACCGGTCCTTAGCCTTGGCCAGCCCTGAATTATGAGCATGGCCATCTGGTCTCCAGACAACAACCTGGGAATTTCCCATCGAGTCAAACTCACAGGGCACTGGTTACTGCCGTGTTACTGTCCAGCCCCAAGACCCTCCTTTCATGTATATATATATGTATATATATATATTTATTAGAGAGATTTTTGCTATAGGATGCATGTGCTCACTGGAGTGGTAGGGAGACAGAAAGTGAGAAATCACCCACCCACCCTCCCAGGGTGATTTTGAGCATGCTTGCACATGGGCCTAGTGTGAATTTTAAGCTACCAGGTCACGTGAACTGTGGTCGACTCCATGGGAGTCCAGCGACATAACCATTGTGCCATCTGCTGGCTCCGACTCTCCTTTTAAAAGACATTCCTGAGTGGTGTGAGACTTCTGCTTGCATTTCATTGGCCGGAACAGAGTACATTCTCGGGATGGGCGGTGCAGTGGTTTTGCTGGATGGATTCGTGTCCAGCTGCACACAGGAGTCTTGTTTCAAACTGTGAGGATAGCAGGATTCACAGGGGACTTCCAGTCTTTGCTTAGCAGGGGCTGGATGCATTGACCTAAGGAAGAACATGAAGTGACCATGGAGAGGACCCTCTCACCCGGCTGGAGACGCCCCTTGCAAAACCTGCCCCATTGTGCATCCCCTGGAGGAACGTCTGGATGCACCTTCCCGGTTTGCTTCAGCCCCTGTTCTGTGCACCTCCCAACACCTGCTTACTGCTGAGAGTAAGTCTACACACTACCCGATACAACAGAAAGACCAAGTTTAGTCAACATCTAGATGTTTCTACATATTCATCAAATTAAATTTGTGTCTTTGGGTGAAGTTTGCTCTAAGTTCAGATAGTCAGAGGACTTAAAAATGGCCAGTGACCAGAAACGAACTTCCCTCTCCTGATGGTCACACATGTTGAAGCTCTACGTAAAGTGTGTTATAAACCTCGATTGGACTGTTAGTTTAATAAATCTGGTTGGACCATTGCTGAAGAAAACACTAGCAGCAGGAAAATCAATACCCCCAAGTTCATTTTCTTAAAATCAAGCCAACAAAACACTTGTTGTAAAAGTTAAATAAATTCTCATGACATGATTATTGAATTAATTTCACATGAAAATTACTTTTTTTTTAAATTTGGGGGGTGGTTCTGTTTTGTTGAACGTTAGAAATTTTATTTGATCTGAAATTACTAATTAAGAAATGGCACCATGCAAAGGCTAGTGTGGGAATTTTTTGTTTCCATTTGGAATTTTTATTACTGCAACGTCTGTCACCAATTGGACATAGAAAGTAACAAAGGTTTGTACAAAACCCTTTTTTTAAAAAAGAATTATTTATTTAATTTTATTTGTTGTTATTATTTTCTAATTTGACCAGAGACAGAAAGAGAGAAAGGGAAAGTGAGAAAGCAAGCTGCCAGGTCTGGGACCCAAACTGTGGTCAGCCATGTGGGAATCCAGCACCTTTAACCACCATGCTACCATGCCACCTGCTGGCCCCTGTGTAACGCTCTTATTCCACTGATCATGTGCGCTGGGTTTGGGCAAGACCACAACAAAGTACCTTCCTGTTTATGGGATACCCTCTGATCAAAGCTCATCATCCAGAATGCATTTTTTTAAAAATAATTATTTTATTTAACTTTTACTTATTTGTTTTAATTTGACCAGAGAGGGACAGAGTGAGAGAGAGACAGAAAGAGAGGGAAAGTGAGAGAGTAAAATGCCAGCTCCAGGACTCAAACTGTGGTTGGCCATGTGGGAATCCAGCACCCTTAACCACCATTCCCACCTGCTGACCCACATCCAGAATTTCAAAATAATCTGACTCCAAGGCAATCAATTAATATATTTTAAACAGTGCACACAGAGTTTCCAGTAACCAGATTTATTACAACATTGTGTGTGCTACCATGAAATCTCATAACTGTCAATTATATCTTCCTTCATTTCATTAGCAGAGAGGCCGGATATTCCTGTAGAGCTAACCGGGGCTCCATGGCACTTAGTATACAATTGTATTGTAGATCACTTTATTTAAAGAAGTGTCTGCGTGTGTCATGGTATGATTGACATTTTGGCAGCACAGTGGAGAAGTCTGGAAATCATGTTTATTACTGAACTGATGCATTTACAAGAATGTTAAAAAATGGAAAAATATTTCTTGCAGAAAAAAATGGTAATTGCTTTTGTGACTATTTGACTTTAGGATTCGAGCTGGGGAATGGGTTTTTATGAATTACCTCTATACATTGGGTCGTCAGGAAAATCATGACACAGTTCTGCATAGAACAACATGGAAAAAAAACATCCTGAGTTTTCCGATGACCCAGTGTTTTCTTGGACATTCATTCGCTACACAAGTACTGTATGAATACCTGTTATGTCTCAGCTGCTGGAATCACCACTGTGATGCATAACAGCATTTACTCCAGGGTGGTGCACACAACAAGCTGGTCTGTGCCTTTAGCAAACAGATACTTCAGAAATAAATCAAGATACCTTTACATATGCACTCAGATGCTAAAATGCGTATCTCAGACACCGAGCTCCAAAATGAGGTAGTGCTTGATCAGGGCTTTAAAAGTAGGTAGAAAGACCATTTAGGGTCCAGCTGCTGGGAGACATAGGGGAGGCTTGGGTGTGATTCTTGGACCAACATGGATGGTCGGGGTGGGGTGCAATTAATCCTAGCCGACTGAGAGGCGGGTTCAGGGGACCGCTACAGCAAGGCCTTGTCAGTTCTCTCTTCCCATCCTCCTCCTATGCTCTTTTTTTCTCTCTCTCTCTCACAAAACAAAACAAAACAAACAAACAAAAAAAACACAACAGAAAGTTTCTAATTCTCCTGTGCAAATAAAAGCCATACAAGAGTCTGTAAAGGAGGGGATTTGGGGGAAGAGCTTTATGTATTCTGTAAGTTCTCTTTTCCCACCTCAACTCAGTAAGAGAGATCAACCGAGTTCATTTCCCCATCATAGTAAGATGACCTCCACTGAGATTACCCATAGGGCTGGCATCTGCTCTCTCTGGTGGGGAGCCCTGGTGGAGGGTCTCATCCCCACCTGGGAAATGCATCAGAGATCCACCAGCTGTCCTCAGACAGGTCCGACAAGGAGAGACTGCTGTGCTCTGAAGCCTGCCTCACCAGGTATGGATGAGAAAAATGCAGGTGTTGCTTGTGGATTGAATTTCGGGCAAGCTACAAAAAGAATGTTAGCTTGAGGTCATTGAGAGACTAAGATCAGATCGTCTCTGAAGAGGCAAGCAGACTTCCACAGATAGAATGCACATATCCAGCCCTTGATGGCAGGGGCCAAGACACTGATAACCAAGAAGCTGGTGCTTCTCCTGCATCAAGGGAACTACACGTGATAGGAGTCTCCTAACGGCCCTGGAGTGACTCATGAGAGAGACGCTTGCCACCACTCGCATGACTCAAAGTTTGGGAAGCCAGCTCAAGACAGGACAGATCCAGTGAAGACTTACATTTTTTTTATGTGCATGCTTTTTTGAGGAATCAGAAGCCACAGAGAACAAGGTGGGTCAGAAAGAGCGTAAGTGAAGGTCACTTAAACTTCTGTTGTTGAATTTCCTCCTCTTTAAAGATGAAGTGAATACACTACATCATGGAGTTACCGAGAGGAGTACAGGGGATACATGTAGAAGACGCGTAGAACAGTGACCAGCACATAGAAAATACTGTGCGGAGTTAGGTAAAGCTTAAAGAAGAAACAGTGGTAGCCAGGTTTAGGATAAAATGCAGGGAGGATAGTTTCAAGAAAAAGAATGTCACACATAAAAGAAAGATCCAAACAGGGAAAGAAACGTAGTGCCTGGTGTTTCATAAAATCCGTGTTTGTTTATTTTACACAGTGATTTCAACTCTCCACTCTGTTTTTTTTCCCCCCTCTGGAAACTTTATCTGCAGACCTGGTTTGACATGAAACAGATAAACCAATTGATTTCATCATTCGGCTTAAAAAATTCTTTCCATCTCTTTATTATAAGCATTAACCTACATGGAATACTATCAGACATTGCTAAAGACAGTAGGGGTGTCATTTCTTTGTTAAATGATGAGCGTGGGAGCCGTGTTCCCTCAAGTAGATCTATCGTGTCGACCTCTGTGTTTAATTGTTGTTTGTTAGTGCCCTACTGATGTCATCATTCGGAGCAGGTATTTTAGGCACTTTTTTAGGTAGCTGATTCACTGCCATCACCATCTGAAGCTCCCGCAATGAAGCCGTGTTCCCTGACTGTCTTAGTTCACGATTGTCTCGCTAACAGAAACACCCGAGATGAGGTGGTGTATAAAGAGAGGTTTACTTGGCTCACGATTCTGGTGGCTGGAAAATCCAAGAGCATGACTGACTGGCCTCTGACGCATCATTACAACATGGCTGAAATGAATGGGGAGGAAGACAGGCAGGTGCAAAGGGGGAGGAAGCAGATAACCCACCTCTTCTGCGTGTCTTTCCCGTGTCCCCAGCTGATTAGATGGTGCCCTCCCATCAGGCCCTGCCTCTTAAAGGTCTCACCACTTCTTAAAAACATTACACTGGGGACCAGTTTTCCAGAACATGAATTTTTTTTTTTTTTGAAGAGGTTCTTGCTATAGGACGCATGCACTCGCCAGAAAGACAGAGAGAGACAGAGAGACAGAAAGCGAGAAATCTCCCCCCAGGGTGGATGGCCACACTGCAATCCCTTCTCCTCCATTTTCTTCTCAGGATCTTGGGCACACACACACATGCGCGTGGTGTGAATTCAAGCCACCGGGTCCAGGACTTGAACCATGGTTGCCTGTTTGGGAGTCCAGTGACATAGCCATTATGCCAAATGTTGTTCCCCCACACCTTGTTTTTTAAACACAGATTTAGTGAAATATAATTTACATGTGAAAGAATTTACCTATTTAAACTGGATAATTTAGTTTCTTTTAGTATAGTTACAGCTATACACACCTGTCCTCACAATTTTAGAACATTCTCATCAACACTGAGGAAAATCGGGTGCCTTTTATCTATCACCCCTTATCTCTACTCCCACCCCACAACTTTGAACTCTCACTGACCTTCTTTACATTTGTGTCGACTTGCCTACTCCACACCTTTCATATAAATGAAAGTTTATAACGTGTGTTTTTTGAGACTGACTTCTTTTAGTTATCATGTTTTCAATTTTTATGCTAACTGAACGCACTTCATTCTGTTTTATTGTTAAGAATGACTCCTTGTATGACAATGCCATATTTTTTTTTTTTTTTGAGAGGTTTTCGCTATAGGGCGCGTGCGCTCGCCAGACAGACAGAGAGAGACATAGAGACAGAAAGCGAGAAATCACCCCCCAGGGGGGATGGTCACGCCGCAATCCCTTCTCCTCCATTCTCCTCTTGGGATCTTGGGCACGCACGCACACGCGCCCGGCGTGAGATTTAAGCCACCGGGTCCGAGACGCGAACCGCGGTCGACTACATGGGAGTCCAGCGACATAGCCATTACGCTAACTGCTGGTTCCCGACAATGCCATATTTTTTATCCAATTCATCTATTGAAGGGCATTTAGGTTGCTTCTATAGTGTATCTTTTTTTTTTAATGATTGTGTATCAACTATGCAATACATCAGATCATGTAATTCATTTTTTTTAGAGAGACAGATTTTTGTTATAGGGCTTGTGCACTCACCAGAGAGACAAAGAGAGATAGAGAGACAGGAAGCAAAAAATCACCCCCCCACCCCACCCAGGGGAGGATGGCTACACCCCAATCCCTTCTCTTCCATTCTCCTCTTGGGATTTTAGGCATACATGCACATGTGCCCAGTGTGAACTGCCAGATCTGGGACTTGAACTGTGGTCAACTATGTGAGAGTCCTACGATGTCACCATTACATCATCTGCTGGTCCCAGATCATGTAATCAATTTTATTTTGGATGTAATGAATGGACTAACATCAAAGGTAGAGACCATACTGGAGATGTCACCAGAGCCGACAATGTGTAGGCCTGATTAATTTCAGATGCAGAAAAGTGAAGGTGAGACTGGCCAGGCTGGAATGAGGTCCCAGGGACCAGGAGCTGTGGAGGCTTCCCACAGTCCCGGAGTCCGTGCTCCACCAAGTCACACTGACACTTGATTTGCAGAAGGAAGAACAGGTAAGGATGAAATCATCCAGAAGTAAAAAAAAAATGGATTCCTTACTCATTTATAGCAATCTCTTTCAACTTGAGCAAACATCTCTCTTGAAGAACAGAACAGCTTTTAAACTACTGCCAAAATATTAGGGCGAATGGGCTTTTTTTGTCTTGGCAGAATGTCCATAAACATACGATGCCTCGCTTAAATATTCATAGACTCCCAGCTCACAGTACAGTAACTTAATAATAAAATATTTTGAAGAGGGAACGATGCTGTGGAGCTTGTGATACCACTAATGGATTTGAAGAGGATGCTAATGCATTGTAGGAGGAAGTGAATTGAGCTCTCGTGTGTAAAGGAGGATTATAAAATATAATTATGAAAAGGCAACAGTGGCAGGCTTGAGGAAGTTCTGTTGATGTGTGGGTACTACTAACGACATGTTTTGTTGATGAGAAAGAAGGGTTAGATGGATATTTACTGTGCTAGCAATCTTCCCTATCCGGAGACACAGAATGCATTATAGAAATGGCCATTTTGTAAACTCCAGAGTGAAAATTAGTGTAAGATGGAGGCAGACAAGACCCATGTAGCTTTCATTGGAATGACAGTTGTCTAGGAAGGCTAAACTCTCCTATCAAGAGCTTTCATGAAGGCACTGGGGAGAAAAAAAAGTGATATAACTGTCAAAGAAGAGGGGAAACTTTTTTATTTTTTTGTATAAAGAAGCTTAAGGAATTCTTGGAAATTTAATATTCACGGTGCCCTGCTGGGGATGAAAGCTCTTTCTGAATATCATTTCCTGGGTGCAATTTGACTCGTTGTAACTTGGGCATTTGTGGGAGCAGTTAGACTAGGGTGCACAAATAGAATCTCGTTTCCGTAAGTTTCCAGTTCTAACCTCATGTGGCTCTATCCTCTTGCAAAATGAAGAAATGTTCTTAGAATATTAGTCTGATATTTACTGGGAAAACAGTGCACCATGCTCTGCAGATAAAAGAACACTGAAGAGAAGATCTTAATAGACATAGCTCAAATCGCAACCTGTCCCTCTGTGGGACATTCATAATGACGTGCTTAAAGCTCTGTGTTCTCCACTCTTTAAACAAGAGGCAGATTTTGAAATAGTGATAAAGTTTTTTTTTTCCCCCCCCAGAAGCACATATCTAAATGAACGTTTTCCTTTTATGGAGCTGTTTGGGAAGAAAAATGAGTGTTCTAATAATTTGACATTGTTTAGAACAACTATGAAATGCTATGTTTTTACAAAGGAATTGTTTAAAAGTTACGAAAAAATTCAAACATACAGGAAATATACGCAACACCAAGTTCAAATAGTTGTCAGCCCTTGCCACATTTAGTTCAGTGCTTTCTCCTCCCTCACCTCACTTTATGGAAGTCGGACTCTCCGGATAAATCCGAGTTTTTACTTGCATTTATTCTCTTTTGCTCGCCAGAGGAAGCCACTTTTGAGAAACTGGTGTGAACTTTTCGTCTGCATTGTTGATGCTTTATTATTGTTTTCAATGAAAGAGAGAGAAAGAAAGATCAGAAAGGACAGAGAAGGAGAGAGCATGAAAGAGGGAGGGAGGAGATACTTCTGACAGGTCTCACCATGCCACGATTCTCCTCCAGCTTCCCTGTCTGCTAGGACCACATGCACATGCCACCGAGCCTGGCCTGTCGGGAGGTTTGGTATACACCTCCTGCTCATCACCTCTCTCTGCATCAGCTTCTCCTATGCCTGATTTGTTGAGGAAAATGACAATCTTGTGTTGCTTTATTCAACATGGCTCACTGGATCAAGCCACAGAGGTGGGAGACAGTGACACCGATTATTCTGTTCCTGTGTAGGCACAGCCTAATGCACCTTTGTCTTTTTATATTTATTTGTTTATTATTTTTAAAGAATTATTTAACTTTTTCCATTCATTTATTTATTTTAATTTGACCAGAAAGGGGGAGGGAGGGAAGAGAGGGAGAGAGGGAGAGAAGGGGAGAGGGAGAGGGAGAGGGAGAGGGGGAGAGGGGGAGAGGGGGAGAGAGGGAGAGGGAGAGGGAGAGGGAGAGAGAGAGAGAGAGAGAGAGAGAGAGAGAGAGAGAGAGAGAAAGAAAGTGAGAAAGCAAGCTGCTAGGTCTAGGACTCGAATTGCAGTTGGCCTTGTGGGAATCCAGCACCGTTAATGACCATGCCACCTGCTGGTCCCTAGCTTTTTATTTTTAAGAACATTCTTTTAACTGTATTTTTTTCTTTATTCATAATAGAGCACATGCCCATGCATGTGAGAATGAGAGAGAGAAAGAGAGAGAGAGAGAGATGAGCTCTCTCCACAGGGCCTGGTCATTTCGTTGTTCCCTTCTTTGAATCCTTCAGTCTGTTGGTCTTCTCAACTTTGAGAATCTTTGTTTTTCATCTATTAGATTTTGTCCACTTACATTTATTTGGATTTTTACTTCTACTACCTACTTTTATGCTATGTATTTAGTATATTTTCTTGACTTTTCTCTCTTTTAATCCCAATGGGCATATTTTTATTTGTATATGTTCTAAGTGGTTTGTCTCCAAGTTTTTTCCAATGTCTTATTCTAAAAACCAAGCAACTGGATTTTATGCTTTAAAAATTTTTACTTTTTATTCACTTTATGATGTTTTTACACCTGAGCTTCCTGCAATTCTAAGCCTGCTTAGTCTTTCACATGTTGAATTGATTCCTTCTGTGTTTGGTAATTTTTCACTGTGACATCATCTCTAAGAGGCATTTTCTTTCCATGAAAATTCTTTGAACCTGAGTTTTGAACTTTGAACCTGAGTTTTGAAAGTAGTAGTAGGTTCCCTTGGACCGTCAATAGTTTACAACCAAACTTTGTATTAATTCTCAGCTTCGAGTTTTCTAGACTGTGTGGTTGTATCTGATCAAGAAGAAAATATATTTGGGTTTGAATTTTCAAGAGGGATTTACTTTATTTTGCTTTTCTAGCATAGCCCATACAAAGATAAATATCCTTCCCTAACCATTCTTGTTCTTTTCCTGTACCTATTGGAAGACTTTTTCTCTTGTCCTCTCTGCTTCGAATACCCTCCAAGCACTCCAGTTTTATGAGCTGAGGCTTTTTAATAACTCTCCTTTTTACAAAAGGGATGCCCTTACTTTGAGTTATCACATAGATACTAAAGTCCAGCCCTGAAGTGACCAAGATAGGATTTTCTCTAAATACCAAGACAGCCAGAGTATGCCCTTGGCCTGCATGCAGGGAAGCCAGATTGCCTATTTTGTAAGTACGGATGCTGTCTTGGAGCCCTTGATTCTCCATTGCCTGAGTTGTGACTATAGCTAGCCCTAAGCAGGGAGGCTTTCATTTAAGATAAGGACCTGGACCTCCCATTGACAGCAGCTGGCCTTTTTTTTTTTGGAAAAAAATTAGTGATTTTGAGAACCGAGGAGCAATTGTGTTTCCAAATCAAGTGACTTGCCTCCCCGAGGTTGGTTTAGTCCTTTAGCCTTATTGCTTTCCCTTTAAAAATGGCACCTTGGGGACCAGCAGATGGTGTAATGGTTACATTGCTGGACTCCCACATAGTCCACCGTGGTTCAAAACTTGGACCTGGCAGCTTAAAACTCACACTGGGCACATGTGCACCCATGAAATCACCCTGGGGGGTGATTTCTCTCTTTTTTTCTCTCTGTCTCTCTCCATCTTACTGGCGAGTTCATGTGCCCTATAGCAAAAATCTCTCAAATAAATAAATAATAAAAATGGCAGCGTGTGAGACCAGGAAATAGCATAATTGCATCGCTGAACTCACATAGTTGACTTCAGTTCAAGTCCTGGACCTGGTGGCTTAAACCTCACACCAGGTGTGTATGCGTGCATGCCAAGATCCTGAGAGGAGAATGGAAGAGAAGGGGGTTGCAGCATGGCCATCCCCCAAGAGGGTGATTTCTTGCTTTCTGTCTCTCTGTCTCTCCAGCGAGTATACATGTCCTATAGCAAAAATCTCTCTCTCTCTCTTATTTTATCTTTTTTTTTTTTTTTTTTAAAAAAAAAGGTGAAAAAGAAAATGGCCTCTGGTTTCAGGATTGGGATGGCGTGCAGCGGAAGTACTTCCAGGTTGCCATCTGCATGTCCGTTTCTATCTGTATGGTGCCCTCTCATAAACTCCCATTAAGTGCTCCATAGACTTGCTTCGTTTTTCAGTCTCAGAGTTCTTTCTTAGTCGCGGGCCACCACACATTGTCCCTGTCCTCTAAAATCCTACTATGCTGCTTTTTTAGTTCATTTTTCTTCCCAACTGCTTGAGATTACCTTCTAATTTCTAAAAACGTAGGTAAGCATTCACAGGATGTTTGGCTGTCTTTCATCCATTATTTCCTAAAGGTCGTATTGAGACAGTCTTCATGGTTACTCTGCCATCTTACTGGAACTGGAAGTCCCATAGTAATTGTTTTGAAATCGATTTTAGAACACCCTTCCAACCTGGAGACTAGATAACCTTACTAGTACACAGTTGTATGTTACATGCCCAAGGTTGCAGGGGTTCAAGCAACACCCCATAGAGACAGTGCCACTAAATTCGTTGCCACTAAGATATGAACTGGCATTTTATGAGAATAAAGTGAGCAGAACATGTATTTTTTTCAGTGTATGTGATTTAGTGCTGCCATATTACACAGCACCTGTGACATTAAGTAGACCAAATAGTGTTTTGTGCATCTTTTCCGGCGTCTGAGAGTACTGCTGAATAATTCAGAATCATAATCAACAGCACACCATCACATTTTCAACAATACTACTTTCAGCTGACCTCAGGTTTCGGGAATTCTTGCCTTCCTTCTTATTTGTTTGTTTTTCCCCTATCTATTCTCTTTCTGAGGTATTCTGACATGTCACTGACAGTGATTTAAATAGGACTTAATCTAGTCAGCAGAAAAAGATGTAGACACTCACCTTCCCCAAGCTCTGAAATTCTGTATTTTTTTTTTCTTTTTTTCTTTTTTTGGAGAGGTTTTTGTTATAGGGCGCGTGCACTCGCCAGACAGAGAGAGACAGAAAGACAGAAAGCAAGAAATCACCCCCCAGGGGGGATGGCCATGCCGCAATCCCTTCTCCTCCATTCTCCTCTTGGGATCTTGGGCACGCACGCATACGTGCCCGGCGTGAGTTTAAGTCATCGGGTCCAGGATGTGAACTGCGGTCGACTACATGGGAGTCCAGCGACATAGCCATTACGCTAACTGCTGGTCCCTGAAATTCTGTATTTTTTAAAGCCCGTGTACTTCCTCCATGAGGGAGAGTCAGTGACAGAAGCACGGCTAACATCATAGTCATGTCATGATCCCCACCCCACCCCCCAACTCAGCTGGCCTGATCAGGGGCACACACGTGTGCCTGGCATGCTCAGAGACGTCCCATTATGTGAACCCAGGACCCTTCCTATGTGGGTCCAATGGCATAAATACTATGCCACCATCAGCCCCCAGGGATGTCCTGGTTATGATGTTCCCCTCACACCAGTGACAGAGGATTGAGTCTCAGGTGTGCATTTAGTTTGAAATTGCAAAGGAGTCCCAAGTCATGCACTGCACCATACAGAATAACCACACTAAAAATTTTCAAACAGTTCTTGGTCCAGTTGGGTGGCACGGTGGTTAAGGTGCTTAGCTCTTACGTGGCTGAATGCACAATTGAAGTCCCAGACCCAGTGCCTTGGAAAACATGCTGGGCACTTGTGCCCCAAATCTTGAGAGGACAGTGAAGGAGAAAGGATTGTGGCAGATCATCCTTCCCAGGGGTGCTTTCTCACTTTCTCTCTCTCTCTCCTGCCCCCTCTCTTTCTAGCAAGCACACTTTGCCTATAGCAGATTTTTAAAAGTACATAATTATGAATAAAACAGTTTTTAAAATGACAAAAAATAAACCCACAGAACTCTTGAAAGAGTCAGGAGTAATTGTTGATATAGTAAACTTGTGATCGGTATATTTAATGCAGTGCGCTATACTGACCTTTGATGAGTGCTTTCCACAGAGGATCCACAGAAAAGTAATTCCTTCATATCTGGAGCTGTTTCCTCTGGTCTGCAGATGGGGAGACCATGGCCAGGAAGGGTTCCTTGCAGTATTTTTTTCAACTGGTTGTAAACAAAGGGAGACAGAAACACAAAGCTTCTTACCTTAAACAAGAATAGAATCTTGCACGACCGTAAACAGTAGGGTAGATAAAGCAGACTCCAACTGTGAAAGGGCGCAGCATCTGACTCAGTGAGGGTGGACAGATGCAGAGGCTTCGAACCCAAAAACTAGAGTGGATTTATACTTGGGGTGGTTAAGAAAGCTAAATGAATTGCAAATTCCTTAATGGCAGGAGCTGTTTAATTTGTTGTCATGTTCCCCTTAATGCCCAGAGGAGCACTTTACATGCAGAAACACCTTACTAAATGTATCTAATTGAGTAATTAAAGAGTTGGGTGGAAGCACTGTCCCTTGTACCTACATGTGCTGCAGCTTCTGCATCTGGTGAGCGAATATACCTTTGTCCATATTTTATAGAATTGCCTACCAATGTTACTATTTTAATATTACTTAAGATATTATTTGACTTTAAACAAGTTTGATTTAAAGATGTATGATTGCTGGATAATCTGCTTTAACCTATTATTTTTCACAAAACTATAGACAACTGGTAGGAAATCTACCTGCTGAAATTTACTATTTTAATTAGGCACCACTGTGTACTTGGTAGAAGGGACTGAATTGTATGTAGGTTATATTTTAAAACCCAATTCTGTATCAGTGGCACATGTGTGACACTGATTTAGAACTTAAAAAAAAATAAAGATGTGACTTTTATTTTGGGATAATGTAAGGCAGGAGTCCCCAACATCTGGCACACAGGCTGGTGCCGATCCATGGTCTGTTGGGGGCTGAGCCACAGACCGGGGCCGGTCTGCTGGTCTGTGCAATGTGGGGCTGGTGGCGAGTGAGTGAGTGAGGTTTCATCTGTGTTTGCAGCCACTCCCCATTGCTCAAGTAGCTGCCTGGGCTCTGCCTCCAGTCAGATCAGTGGATTGGCTTCTCACAGGGACACAAACCCTCTTGTCATATATAGCTTGGTGGTAGTGGTGGAAATGAGGTGCACAGTGGATGTCTTGTGCTTGGACCAACCTCCCCCACAATCCCCCGGTCCATAGAGGGATTGTCCTCCATGAGGCTATCCCCTGGTGCCTGGTAGGCTGGGGACTCCTGATAAAAGGGAATGAGGAGTGGCAAGTATGGCTTGGGCCTGACTAAATAGTTTATGCGAAGCTCCACATAGCTGAAAATAATGTATTCCTATGTGCAAGCCATGTATTCATAGTAGCCTCCTGTTCAAAAAGCTAGATACTGGCAATGCCATCTTCACCCTCTATCAAGTGGGCATCGCTGGTGTTCTCAGTTGGATAGAAAAGTTGCTGTTCTCCAGTGAGTTTTTCTTCAGGGACTTCCTGGCATGATGTACACTTTAAGCTGTTTTTCCAATGAAGTGTTGGCTTGGACAGACTAGTGCAGCCACTTTTGTTTGTGGCATACGGCTGGCCCATATTCAAGCAAGAAAACAGAAAGAGCTTTTTCCACGTCCGCTGGGAAGATCATTGCTTACTAATGACTCAACCCTCTTTCTTTGACCTCGTTTTCATGGTACCACGTCTCACTATATATACTTAAATATGCACATCTATTTCCACTCATGTAAGTTATAAAAACGTGTACAGCCACCTCTTCATCTCCATGGAGTTATCTATTGACTTATGAAGCTAAACTATGAAATACAATGTGATAGTAAAGGTCAGCCTTAAATAGCAGATAAATCAAAGATCATTTAGTGAAACAGGAGAAATTGGCCTGGAATTGGGAATTAGCCGGTTGTGATAGCCCAGACTAAGTTGTGCTCTGCGTCTCACAGAAAGGACAAAGCACAATACAGTCTTGGCACAGAAACAATATGGGAAACCCAGTGGGCTAGATGATATTTATTAAACGGAAATTAGAGAGACTGCAAGTTATTTTGGAAAGACAATTACAATAAATTCTGGAAGGATTCTATCATTTTGATCTCTATGTAAGGGATATTGGGTAACATGCTAAACAATGTATTCGATTATTTTCTAAAAGATACGTAGTCCTGAGGCCAGCTGGTGGTTTGGTGAAGGCAGCTGGATTTCACATGGCTGACTGCCTGGTTTGTGTCCCAGACCTGGTGGCTTGAAAAATATGCTTGGGTGTGTTCATGCATGCCCGGAGTCCTGAGAGAAGAATGGAGAAAGGACTGGAATGTGGTCAGTGGCCCCGAAGGGTGATTTGTCTCTTTCTCTCTCTCTCTCTTTCTCTCTCATTCTCTGTGTCTCCTGTTGGCAAGTGCACATGCCCTGTAACAAGCTAGGGAAAAAAAAAAAAAGATACATGGTCCTCTTTTCAGATGGAAGCTGGTGTGTACTGGCAATAAAAACTGGAAATGGTAACTCATAGTAGGCATTTTTCTAGAACTGAATCTACCAGAATTCGTGCCCATTGTTCTTGACAACAAAACATTTCCAAGAGACAGTTTTCTCTTGTTCCTTTGGTTCAAATATTAGGATTCTGATAATTTCAGAACCAAAGTTAAGTCATGGCTTAATTATCTTCCTAGACTAAAGGGAGAGTATGTCACATTGTTTATTAGGAATAAATCATCTATTTTAAATATCAAACACACATACGGTGAAATATTCAGACATGGCTTTCAGTCTTGCCTGTGATGACGGAGTGTGGGAAGGGTTATAAATGAAGCCGTTGTTATTATTATTTTAATTAGACCTTAACTTCTTTATGTACTTAGACAAGTACTCAAAGGAGATCCTAGCATTCTAGACACACAGTAAAATAAAGTTTTGGCTTTTAGTTTATTTATTTATTTAATGAGCAGGAGAGACTGAGTAAGGGGAGGGAGAGAGAGAGGCATCGTCATCAGGGTCTCCATGCCGTGGTCCTCCCCCAGTCTCAGCCAGCCCAGAGGTTCTCAGCACTGCTGTGCCTTGCCTTACCAGCGTGGCACCTTCCGTGTACTGTAAGCAACCCTCAGTGTCCAGAGGGGAAATTAATTCCATCTTACAGATGAAGAAGAATGCAGCCAAGACCAAGGTCCAGTCCTGGTGAGAAATTCTTCTCGGACTCCCAGCAACTGAGCAGCTCCGTACATATAGATAGAGTGGTCAAACCCCCAGCTTACCTCGTGCCGCTGAACCTGGTAGTTTACACAAACGTTTTGTCAGCTCCAGTGGGAAAGGTGGGACACAGAGCTCAGCTGACGTAGGGCCCCTGTTTGGAGCAGGGGTTGCAGAGGCAGCCCAGAGGCCATTTCCAGGTCACCTCCAGTTGTGAACTAAGAATGGTTCTTACATTGTAAAATGTGTTTAAAAAGGGCAAAAGAACAATGATATGGTGTGATACATGACAACAATACTAAATTAAATTCCATTGTCCCATGCATTTTATTGGGACACAACCATGCCCACTCACATACTGCATATATCTGTTTAGGTGCTGCAGTGACAGCTAAAGTGTGGCCACAGAGACGTGATGGCTCACCAAAGCTACAATACTTACCCATGGTGGCCCCACCGTTTCCAATGGTGGAGAGCAGAAGTGAGCACACAAGACAGAGAGAAAGCACGAGGGCCGATTCCTTTTTATAACAACCTGCTCAGAAGATGAATAATCCACCCCTGCACCCTGCACCCACAACGTTAGTCCATTCATGAGGGCTCCACCCTCAGGACCCCTTAGACCCCATCTCCAGCACTGCTGTTGGGGGGCAGGGTACATTTCCAACCGCGAGTCTGGGAGCACATTCAAGTCATAGCACGTCCTTTGCACATAATCAGTCCTTCACCCTTCTCTTTCCTTCCAATGGTATTCACACCATTGAGTATATTTTCTGTGTTTTTATACGAAGATACTATTTCATAGATTACAGTGCATTTTTTCAAAGATATTATCTCTCTCTCTCTGTCTGTCTTTTTTTGTCACCTTTGCTGGGCTCTGAGGGAGGATGAAGACAGGAAAAGAGCAGGTCGAAGGTTAAGACCAGGCCTGAACAAAGATCTGGAGGCAGTTGTCAGAGAAGTGGGAGCTGCAAGGGATCCTGGGAGACATCGGGCAGGACTTGTAGAGCAGTGTGAGGGTCCTGGGTCCACAGTGTGGAAGAGAAACGGGGGACCACCTAAGGAGAGGTTTGATCTCTGAGAACTCTGCCAGGCACGGTCCGTGCTGTGGTCACGGTGCTGAGGTACAGCCAGGGACTGGTATGGTCACCTCGCTCCCATGCAGACCACACGTGGGCCATACTTTCTCCTCTGACTTGTCGCCTCACTACTCTAGAACGCCTGGTCCAGACCTACGGGCTTGGTTCTAGAAAAGTGACCGAGACAAGCCAAGGCAGGGAGGGGAGGTGGAGGGCCTGTTAATGAGGGGGCTGTGGTGTTTGCGGTGTGGACGTCTTTACCTGGGTTCCTCTTGATCACTCTCTTCAGAAGCCCTGCATAGCCCCCTGGAGCTGGGAGCCAGCTGTCGGCACCGGAGTGCTTTGACACATTATTGTACTGTACACCGGGTTGCTCATTTAATCAGCCGTGGCGCCGCTCTTCACGTAGAGTGTGTCACATTTGACAGATTTATCACGAGACTGCGGGCTCCCTTTTCCACAGCCCCGTGGAACCCTTTCCCATTAGCGATAGCAGGAGTGATGTTTATGCATGAAGAGAGGCTGCTCGATTGCGCAATTGCAGCCCTCCACTGCAGGCAGAAGCACAGCTCCCACTTATCAAGTGGGGCTAATAGGGGATATTCATATGCAGTGGAGAATCAATCCTCTGTACATGGACCTCGACTACAAAAATAATTGCTACTCACTGGTGGTAAAGATCTCAGCAGTGTCAGAGACTTAATGGCGAGATTAATGCTCTACCGCTCCCGGGCTCGGCCATTTCTCTACAAGTAGGAAACAAAACAGACCACTCCTGGCCTTAGAGCTCGGCGAGATGTTTTGCAGGTGAAATCCAGAGCGATGCCCCAGATTTGCTATGCTATTGGGTGAACCTTTTCTTTGTAGATATTTTTTTTTTTTTCCTGGAGACTAATTAAGTTGAAGTAACCAATGAACAGCTTGCAGTCCAGTCCCAGGCTCTGCTGTCTCCACGGACGTCGTCTTTCTGAGCCCAGTAGCTTCAGCTTGACATCAAGGGCTGCACGGATAGGTCCAAAGCATGTAGCTCATGTATCTATTACACAGACGTCACGCTATATTGCAAATATGTTTGTGCTTCTGTTGTTTCTTCTTTACCAGATTGCGATTGTATTTCTCTTTTTTATCTCAAAAGCTTAGGCCAGTTCTTGGTATTTGTAATAACCCACATACCTCAATGTTCTAGATATGATGTTTTACATCTTATATAATTATAGAATGTAAAATTACATGAAATACATATGGCTATGAGAACATATATCATTTATGTGTATTCAAATTCTATTATAGATATATGGGAATCTCTATAATTTTATATACTATAGGCCTCTACTGGAGTGTGGTAAATATTTCTTTATTAAAAATGAAATTTGGAGGATGAGCAGATGGCATAATAGTGGCGTTGCTGGACTCCCATGTAGTCAACTGGGTTTGTTCAAGTGTCGGACCCGGTGGCTTAAAACTCATGCTGGATGCATTTGTGTGTGTGCCCAAGATCTTGAAAGGACACTGGAGGAGAAAGGACTGTGGTGTGGCAATCCTCCCTGCGGGGATGATTTCTCACTTTCTGTCTCTGTCTCTCTGGCAAGTGCACATGCCCTAAAGCAAAAATCTCTCTCTCAAAATAGAATAAAATTTTGTGACTCTATTGCTACAATTCATTTGTGACTCATTAGACAATAATGCAGTCCCTTAGAACAATATATTTATTATTCATCTTCCTGATACCAGCAACATTTTTAAAGAATTATTGTATTTAATATTACTTATTATTATTATTTTAATTTGACCAGAGAGAGACACACACACAGAGTGAGAGGTAAAGTGAGAAAGTAAGCCACCAGGTGTGGGACTCGAATCACAGTCAACCTTGTGGGTGTCCAGTGCCTTAACCACCATGACATCTGCCAGCTCCTGGGCCAGCAAAAGTTTTTTAAAAATGCAGTGCAACTGAATTTATTGCGATAGCATCATTGGTCCTATGTTACTGTGTTGTGTATTATATAAAGAATGCCATTTACCGTTGGCGAGAGTAGTCGAAGAATAGTTCATCGATGAACTTGATTTGATAGATTATACAGAGCTGGTTGTGATCAGTGAAAGAGAGTGATGCTTGGCGAGTAGGCGGAGAAAAATGGAAAACGGTTGTGGTTGAAAAGAAAATACAGGCTGCACAGTAGGAAGAGGAAAGAGTTGATTGCAGCTCAAGTTGCAGTTGGGGAACTGAAGGAGATAGGGGAGGCGGGGGTCAGGTGGGAGGGTCTCAGCTGGACGTAGGGATAATCACGGCTATTTCTTCAACGAGGTGGTCACAGGATTCTGTGGTGCCTTCTACTGAACAGTGTCTTAGGGGAGGCTGGCTCGGCGAAAAGGGTCTTCCTACTGTGCAGCCTGTATTTTAACCAAGTTTATTGGAAGCCATGGGTTTGGAATGGACTCCTGCACTGGGCACTAACAGACCGGACCAAACGGAGTCGCTTGTGCTAAATGCCGTCTAATCTAGTTGAATCTCTGAGGGAGCGGAGCAGTCGGTTTCCTGAGAACAGGAGAGTCACAGCAACCAATTGGAAAGGGCCCAGCCATCCTGCACCAGCACAATTCGGCTGTCCCCCCACCTCAACCCTTAGCAGACATGTAAGCTGAGACACTCTAATGTTGTTATTCTACAGTTGTTTCCTGTTTCCTCCTTACAAAGAACTGCTTTATAGAATGGAATGCTATCTGGGACCAGCGGTTGGTGTAACGGCTATATCGCTGGACTCCCACGTAGTCGACTGCAGTTTGAGTCCCGGAGCCAGTGGCTTAAACTCACACCTGGCGCATGTGTGTGCGTGCCCAAGATCCCGAGAGGAGAATGGTGGAGAAGGGATTGCGGCATGGCCATCCCCCCTGGGGGGTGATTTCTCGCTTTCTGTCTCTATGTCTCTCGCTGTCTCTCTCTGTCTTTCTGGGAAGTGCACACGCCCTATAGCAAAAACCTCTCCAAAAAAGAAAAAAAAGAAGAATGGAATGCTATAGGATTCCAGAGTCACAAATAAGAAACAAGTAGATCTTTAAGCTAATCTTGAAATTTTCTTGGACAGGGGTTGGGCCTTTAATGTGATCTCTTCAAAGAACTCAAACACACTTTGCTCAGCTGCTTTTCAAAGCAGCTTCCTGTGCACAACTGGACAATGGTTCCCAGCTACTCAAGTCAGGACTGCAGCCTCTGGGAAAAGCACACGGCCTGTGCTTGGCAAGTAGGCAAAGAAAAATGGAAAACGGTTGTGGTTGAAAAGAAAATACAGGCTGCACAGTAGGAAGACCCTTTTCGCCGAGCCAGCCTCCCCTAAGACACTGTTCAGTAGAAGGCACCACAGAATCCTGTGACCACCTCGTTGAAGAAATAGCCGTGATTATCCCTACGTCCAGCTGAGACCCTCCCACCTGACCCCCGCCTCCCCTATCTCCTTCAGTTCCCCAACTGCAACTTGAGCTGCAATCAACTCTTTCCTCTTCCTACTGTGCAGCCTGTATTTTCTTTTCAACCACAACCGTTTTCCATTTTTCTTTGCCTACTTGCCAAGCACAGGCCGTGTGCTTTTCCCAGAGGCTGCAGTCCTGACTTGAGTAGCTGGGAACCATTGTCCAGTTGTGCACAGGAAGCTGCTTTGAAAAGCAGCTGAGCAAAGTGTGTTTGAGTTCTTTGAAGAGATCACATTAAAGGCCCAACCCCTGTCCAAGAAAATTTCAAGATTAGCTTAAAGATCTACTTGTTTCTTATTTGTGACTCTGGAATCCTATAGCATTCCATTCTTCTTTTTTTTCTTTTTTGGAGAGGTTTTTGCTATAGGGCGTGTGCACTTCCCAGAAAGACAGAGAGAGACAGCGAGAGACATAGAGACAGAAAGCGAGAAATCACCCCCCAGGGGGGATGGCCATGCCGCAATCCCTTCTCCACCATTCTCCTCTCGGGATCTTGGGCACGCACACACATGCGCCAGGTGTGAGTTTAAGCCACTGGCTCCGGGACTCAAACTGCAGTCGACTACGTGGGAGTCCAGCGATATAGCCGTTACACCAACCGCTGGTCCCAGATAGCATTCCATTCTATAAAGCAGTTCTTTGTAAGGAGGAAACAGGAAACAACTGTAGAATAACAACATTAGAGTGTCTCAGCTTACATGTCTGCTAAGGGTTGAGGTGGGGGGACAGCCGAATTGTGCTGGTGCAGGATGGCTGGGCCCTTTCCAATTGGTTGCTGTGACTCTCCTGTTCTCAGGAAACCGACTGCTCCGCTCCCTCAGAGATTCAACTAGATTAGACGGCATTTAGCACAAGCGACTCCGTTTGGTCCGGTCTGTTAGTGCCCAGTGCAGGAGTCCATTCCAAACCCATGGCTTCCAATAAACTTGGTTTAATGCACTTCCCTATGTAAGTGCAAACAGAATTGGGCTCATATTACAAAGACACGTTTATATTCTCTCTTTTTTTTTTAAGAGAGATTTTTGCTATTGGGTGCATGTGCTTGCCTGAGAGACAAAGAGAGACAAACAGGAAGTGAGAAATTATCCCCCATTCTGGGGAGGGAATGGTCCTGCCTCAATCCATTCCTCTCCTTTCTCCTCTTGGGATTTTGGGCATGCACGCACACACACCCATCATGGGTTTTAAGCTACCAGGTCTGGGACTTGAACTGCAGTCAACTATGTGGGAGTCCAGTGATGTAACCATTACGCCATGTGCTGGTCCCATTTTTGTATTAGCATCGTGACTATTTTCCTATGACACTTTTCCCTACTCCTGATTCGTCGTGGTTGGCGTAAGTGGGCAGAAGTTGAGGGTGTTAGCTGGTATGTGTGAACAGACTTGTGCTCTTCCCTGAAGTCATCTCAAACACTGCATCAAAGTACGACATAAAGCCCTTTTGCAGAGCACCGCGGCCCGACTGTGGAATTGGGGAACAGCCAGTTTTTCTGTTTCTGAACTCTGCAGGAGTCCGTTTAGAACACTTGCCTTGAGCTGGGCCCAGACAACTGTGCTGTATCTGATGAGCCTAATTATTCACAAACAGAAGTTGTGCTAATAAAGCCTCCGGTTGTGTTTCCTTTTCCATTCTTCCCATTCTGCGGCTGCTTAAACACAACTGCATATCCATGGTCGCGCCCTGTTGAGTGTGAAACTTACGTTCTCGATTCTTGACTCTCCCTGGGGCAGAGATGGCTTTACTAATGGAACATGGACTAAGTCCTGTGGCTGGTTCTGAGTCTGGCTGTTAGGAAGCCTGGAGCGTTTGTGTCTTCTCTCCTGGAGTTGCCTGCTCCTGGGGCTTGTCCTGGAGAGCCTGCTCCTGGGGCTTGTCCTGGAGAGCCTGCTCCTGGGGCTTGTCCTGCAGAGCCTGCTCCTGGGGCTCCCCTTGCAGTACAGCCCCCACGTTGTGAGATGCTCACGCATCTCAGGGAGAAACCTCATGGAGGCCGTCTAGTCCAGGTCCTCTGAGCACTCAGATAACTGCGGGCCAGACAAGATGGGAACTGCCCGATCAACCTACAGAATCCCGAACGGTAATACAACACTTGCTCATATGACCCAATGGCTTCTGGAATAGCTTGTTATGAAGCCACGTGATAAGGGAAATGTGTGCTGGTAGGTCACATCAGGTCTGCTGTTGGTTTCCATACAGTAAGGCTAGCTTCTTACAAAAGACCTCTTTGATTCAGTGGCTGTTTTTGGAGAACTTGCTGTGTGCAACGCATGGTATTAAACATCGAAGAGGAAGAGACAAAGACCGAGATGACAAGAGGCAGAGCTGAGCAGGGTTCAGTGTCTCAAGGAATAATCGAGACCATGTGGTCTGGTCTGTTACAGAAACGATTTTTATTTCACAAAGTCGCTAACATCCATTACATTGGGTATCAGGCAAGGCACCGGGAATAGATAATTAATGGAGTTCTCAGGCCCAGCCTGTGCCCAGTGGTTAGGGCAGCTGGATCCCACAGGCCAGCTATGCTGATCGAGTCTCAGACCTAGCAGCCTGAAAAGCACACCAGGTGCGTGTGTGTGCCCCAGATCCTGGGAAGGAGAGACGGAGAAGCGACTGCAGTGTGACCACGCCCACGCACAGCACTTTCTCACTTGCCCTGTCTCCCTGTCTCTCTCTCTCTCTCTCTCTCTCTCTGGCAAGCACACACACCCCCTGGCTAGTTAAAAAAGGAAAAAACAGTGGACTTCTTGTTCCAGAGGAAAATTTACATAGTAGTGGGGGAGACATAATGTGGCAAGTGTTAAGACTGGAGCATGGGACTACCAGATGTCATAATAGTTACATTGCTGGACTCCCACCTAGCTGACTGTGGTTCAAGTCCTGGACCCGGCAGCTTAAACTCACACCAGGTGCATATGCCTGCATGCCCAAAATCCCGAGAGGAGAATGGAGAAGAAGGGATTGCAACATGGCCATCCTCTTTCGGGGGCGATTTCTCACTTTCTGTCTCTCTGTAACCCTCTTTTCCTGTGAGCACATCTCTCCCTGTAGCAAAAAAAAAATGTGGTCTGGTCTGTTACAGAAACGATTTTTATTTCACAAAGTCGCTAACATCCATTACATTGGGTATCAGGCAAGGCACCGGGAATAGATAATTAATGGAGTTCTCAGGCCCAGCCTGTGCCCAGTGGTTAGGGCAGCTGGATCCCACAGGCCAGCTATGCTGATCGAGTCTCAGACCTAGCAGCCTGAAAAGCACACCAGGTGCGTGTGTGTGCCCCAGATCCTGGGAAGGAGAGACGGAGAAGCGACTGCAGTGTGACCACGCCCACGCACAGCACTTTCTCACTTGCCCTGTCTCCCTGTCTCTCTCTCTCTCTCTCTCTCTCTCTGGCAAGCACACACACCCCCTGGCTAGTTAAAAAAGGAAAAAACAGTGGACTTCTTGTTCCAGAGGAAAATTTACATAGTAGTGGGGGAGACATAATGTGGCAAGTGTTAAGACTGGAGCATGGGACTACCAGATGTCATAATAGTTACATTGCTGGACTCCCACCTAGCTGACTGTGGTTCAAGTCCTGGACCCGGCAGCTTAAACTCACACCAGGTGCATATGCCTGCATGCCCAAAATCCCGAGAGGAGAATGGAGAAGAAGGGATTGCAACATGGCCATCCTCTTTCGGGGGCGATTTCTCACTTTCTGTCTCTCTGTAACCCTCTTTTCCTGTGAGCACATCTCTCCCTGTAGCAAAAAAAAAAAAAGAAAGAAAGAAAGAAAAAGAGAAAAAGATTGAACCATGAGGAGCTATCGTATGTAAATTACCTGGCAGAGGGGCTGATATAAAAGATGCTCAATGCATTTCACATCCCATCCTCCCCCTTGTGGGTGTGACAGATGGTCCATTCCAGAGACCCTCCACCAGTGTTTTCCCACCCACTTGCCCTGTGACGCCACGAATTGCAGCTCCTCTCAGGAAGAAGAGTCTCATTGTCCGTCCTATGAAATTGGACTGGCTTTCGGGACTCACCTGTCACCAAGGGAATCTGATGGCCGTGATGCCGCCTGTCTTCTGAGGCTGAGCCAGAGAAGACCAGGCAGCATTGGGCTCAGCCCGTCTGAGAAGGCTTTTCCCACAACTGGTTGGCATGCTGGGTGAGTCCAAGCCACACGGATGGACCACATGCAGGCAGGTTGGCCTCTGGTCCTCACAGGGTTTGACTTTCAAGGCATCGTGGCTTGGGTACCAGGCATGTGTATGAAAGAACTTTTGGATGATCCCAGCCCTGACCTATTGAGTCACCCTCAACCCACTTGAGCCATCCAAGCTAGGTCCCAGGGCCCCGGGAGCAGACACGGCCATCCCTGCTGCACTTCGTTGTCAGCCCTGACCCGCACGGCCTGCTCATGTAGTAAGCAGTCACTGTTTTATGTCGCCAAGTGTGGAGTGGTTCCTTCCAGGCAATAGATAATCAGAACAGATGAGGTTCAAGAGAGAGCCACTTGGAAGTGAGTCACGCAGCTTCTGAGCAGTGTCTGTGCCTGTCCAGTGTTCCTGGGTGCAAGTCTGTCAATCAACTCCAAGACCGAGGAGAACAAAAGACGAAACGAAAAACGTACTCTTTAATTAATCTTTGAATTTAGAATACAAGGCTTTGGGATCCTCTCCGTGACTAAAATACTTTTCTATCATGTATAAAATTATGGGACTACATGCCTGAGAAAGATTTGATGTTTCCTAATAAGAACGACTACTTTTCATCTTCAGCTTTAGTGCAAATAGAAATGTTGGAGAAACTGATTTATTTCATAGTCACATCATAAATCCGTGAGATACCTTTTTGTAAATGCTCTGTGGGATGGTAGATCTTAGCATACCTGGAGACACTGGCTACATCAAATATAACTATTTCGTGGCTTTTAATGACTAGTTATCATTTATAGAGTGAATTTATTTATATGAAAAGGATTTAGGGAAGGAGTCAACATGAGACTGTAAAGTTCTCTTCCACTTTAGTCATTAGTCTTGCCACTTATTAGCAATTAAACCATGTTCAGTGTCAAGATTGGCAACTTGAAATTGTCTAAGGAAGATACTCATTTTAATTATGTGAATTGAAAGAGGCGCTCCCCCCCTCATTTTTCTATCTTACAGTAATTGAGAAATCATTAAAAATTGGAATACAGTTGCATTACATTTAGGGGTGGGGGGAGACTGTGTTAATATCCCAAACAGTTCCTTTCTTAGACTGGAGTCTTGACAGATGAGATAATTAAATCTGAGTCTCTGTGGTAGTAAACTAGGTGACAGAGAGGGAAAACAGGAGGCGCAGTATATGGTTAATTAGAGAATGCCAATTATGCTCTGTCAGAACTGAAGGAATGCCCTAGGAAAGCAGGAGGGCTAGGAAGAGGTGAAGGGCTGGGCCCAGGGGACAACACGTAGGCAAGCCTGCAACTGCCCCCTCTCAGCAGCACCTGCTCCTGGCCCTCCACAGAGACCAAACCCCCAGATCTCTTGGGCATGTTGCACATTTGGAACCCCAAAGTTCCGACAGTGACAGCCCAGGGTCTGCAAAGAACGACCAAGTTCCTGATCCTTTGCAGACTTCCTAGGTAAAGGGACGTGGTGGACAGGAGTGACATTGAAGATCCGGGAAATCTTTCCAGCTCTTCAACTTGACAGCACTGCCCTGTGGCTTTCTGGCCTGACCCTCAGGTTTCTCTGTCATTTTCTTTCAGACCCTCGGCTCGCCAAGCACATTTTTGTGAGCACTCGTCAGGTTTCACCCGAGTTGCCTAATCACCCATTTAAGAAAAACACGAAAGGTGAAGTTAGGTCCACGACTGTTTGCTCTGTCACCCATTCTGCTGGGTCATCGTCGGACTGTCTCAGCACCTTCGAGGTGAAGGAGTAGGTGGGGGCTGAGGCCTGAGGTGAGGAAAGTGAACTCGATTTAGAATTTCGTCCATGCTGAAAGCGAATTGGAATATGTGTATCCTTTTTCTATGTATCTTTTTGGGGTGTACATACATATACTTTTTTAAAAAAATATTTTCAGGATTTTTTTTCCTAACAAACCAAAGGAGGTTTTCATTTAATGTTAAATTTAGATGATTTTTGAGGAAGTCATATGCCCCGCAGTATTGGTATGTGAGAGTGCACATTTGCAGTATTTTTGTTCCATTAAAATTAGTTTTTGAGCTTGCTTGTCAGTTCAGTCACCAAGCTTCACGAAGCTTCGCTAATTTTGTGAAATTTGGAATAGTGTGTTTTGCCACTTTAGAGATAATCCCTGAAAGCTTCCTTCTTGTAGATGGCAATAAATCATTCCCTCCGCTAAAAGCCTCGATGTCATTTGAAATTTATTACACAGAGCGAGTAGTGGACTTAAAAGCCATTTCACGTGTCTTATTACTTCAATCATCTAATTTATGGGTTTCAGCTGCAATTGTAGTTGGAAAAGTATTTTCTTCCTCCTGATCAATATGAGTCTGATTTTGCATTCACTCCTCACCGGTTTTCCCTGTCCGATTCCATCTGCCTCTCTCCTGGATTCTATAGGCTCCACGTTCACCCTCCAGTTCCCCTCGTCTCGAGGAAATGCAGGTCTGAAAAGGAAAGCAAGTGCCAGCGAGGCTGATGTAGATTGACTAAGCTTTACGAGCTCTAGCTGCACTAGTCAAAAGATATCTCAGTTATTATTAGTTGAGCAATCTTGCCCCAGGGAAGGGGAAGCTGTCAAAAACTCCTGTGTTTAATATGTACATCTCTGGCTTCATGGAGAGAGTATGCAGGAAGCCGATTAAACACAGATGAGGTAAGCCCCAGTCACACACCCTTAGCACAAAGAGCACCGAGGAATCGGTACTCACCACGGCCACGTTGGCGGCGGGAGTCTTTCCCTCTTCCACGATGAAAATGAATCTGTTTCCAAACGTCAGTTCTTCTCACCCAGTGATGAGACATTGCATTAATGGGCGGGTAAAGAGAAGAGGAATGTAGGGATGTAATTGTCCCTGCCTAACAGCCCAGGGTCTTACGGGCCAGCACACCTGCATGGAGGTGACAATGATTGTACCACTATAGCGTCCGGCTCTAGATGCGACCTCTGACTGCTGCCAGGGTGGCTGTACAGGGCAACTGCTGCCTCCTTTGATTTCAATATAAACTACTCCCGTTCTGGTTACCATGAACACATCCAGCCTTGACTGACGTTACATTCTCAATCAATTCAACCTCATGGGGAAATTCAAAATTTATTTGAAGCCTGCTACATTCAAGATACTAAAAGACAACTCCCGAGGCTGGCCGGTGGTATAGTGGTTAAGGCCCTGGACTCCTGCATGGCTGATCACAGTTCAAGTCTCAGACTCAGCGTCTTGAAAAATCACGCCAGGCACGTGTGTAAGTGTGTACAAACTCCCAAGAGGAGAATGTGGAGGAGAGGGGATTGTGGTATGGCCATCACCCCCCGGGGAGTGATTTCTCACCTTCCCCTTCTCTGTCTCTCTCCAGCAAGAGCATGTACCCTGTGACAAAAAAGAGCTCCCTCCTGTACTCTGAATTCTCAGTCGCCATCAGAAAGGGATGCCCGCTTGTCTTTTACACCCAAATGCCCTTGTCTGTGTTCCTGTCTCATTCGTCACAGTGGACCTGGCCTGGATGCCCCTCGTGCACTGGGCTCCTGTGGTGACACTCTCGGTGGCTCCCAGAGCAGCTCTTCTTTCTTCTCACTGGGGGACATGCCCCAAGGGAGATGTCAGAAGCCCCCTGTGCTTACACCCCATCTCCCTCACACCTACGGTGTGGGCGTGAGATCCAGTCTTGGTGAAACAGACAGGAGGAATGTTTCCTGGGGGCTCCTGGGAACCTTTATACCTAAGGAAATAGATGATGGGGGTAACCCTTCTTCTCTGGACATGGCCCTGGCCAACCTGTGACACCTGGGAATGCTGCGGCATGTGGCTCACGTGGAGAATGACAATGGGAAGATGACAGCCCTGGGTCTTTGGTCAGGAGGTGCCTTATACCTGGGATAAGACCACGTGGGGCCAGCTGGGCAAGTGGGGTTTGGCGTGGCGGAATCCCGCATGGCTGACTCCTGTGGTTTGAGTATTGAATCGGACGGCTTGAAAAACATGCCATGCATGTGTGTGTGCCCCAAATTCTGAGAGGAGAATGGAGGAAAAGGGAGGGGGCAGGCTTTCTTACTTTCTTTCTCTGGCTCTCAGGTAAGCGTATGCATCCTCTGACAAAACTGAAAGAAAGCAAAGTGAGAGACAATGCTTTTTTTTTTTTTTTTTTGGAGAGGTTTTTGCTACAGGGCGCATGCGCTCGCCGGACAAACAGAGAGAGACACAGAGACAGAAAGCGAGAAATCACCCCCTGGGGGGATGGTCATGCCGCAATCCCTTCTCCTCCATTCTCCTCTTGGGATCTTGGGCATGCATGCACACGCGGCCGGCGTGAGTTTTAAGCCACCGGGTCCTGGACACGAACCGTGATCGACTATGTGGGAGTCCAGCGATATAGCCATTACGCTAACTGCTGGTTCTCGAGACAATGCATTTTTGTATCTGCAGCTGGTATTTGGCAGTTTGGCCAGTAGTCTGGCATTTTTAATTCCAAGTGGGCTGTACTTACCTCTGATCTCTGAGGGGCGTTCTTCTTCCTGATGGTCCTCATTCCCTCTGAGTTCAATCAACACCTGAGCTCAGACTGGGAGATTCAGACAGGAGCCCCGTGATCTGGATCCAGTGACAAACTTGTCCCTTGGTGACTGCTGTGGAAATCAGACCAGAGGTATGCTTTCTGGATATGGGAACTTCTACTTTTAATTTTTTTCTTAGGTGACTTTTTCTGCTGATTTTTAAAAAGCTTACTCCTTCAGAGAAAGAGAGAGAAGGAGGGTGACAGGTACCCCCAGCAGCTCTTCCCACTATGACCCTCCCCGGCCCTCAGCCAGCTCAGGTCCTCAACGCATGCACGTGCGCTGTGTGCAGGGGGCCCTGGGGGGTGAACCTGCGACCTGCCACGTGGCTTCAGTCTGGCGGAACAGCGGTTACCGCTGTGTTCCTAGGGCTGGGCTGTCTTCCCCACACTTAAGCATCACATGATTCCACAGCATTTTAAGTATTCGTGAAGCAGAAACATGTCAATAAATTCAAATGTCCACACAAAATATAAACCAATTGAATCCAGTAACACAGTAAGAGATAAAACACCTTGACCACATGTGTTCGTGCCAGCAATTTGAGAATGGCTCAGTATTAGAGAGGATCTTGAAATCATGACCAGAGTTGACACTGGAGGGTAAAAATGCTGAAGTATTTTTTAGAAATTAATTTTTAAAATCAGTTCTTCACAAGATGAGAAGAGTGGATGCATTATTAACATAGTCCCAAAATGGGGACTACGCATTTCTGTTGTTTGTAATTTGTGAGACGTTAGGATGTGGCTTCGCTCTCCTGGACTTTACACATTTCATCTGAGGGGGTAATGCCAGCCTTAGGAGGATTAACGTGATGCAAAATACACGTAAAGCACCTAACATACGGGACCAGCAGATGGTATAATGGTTACATTGCTGGATTCCCACGTAGTCGACTGTAGTTCAAGTCCCGGACCCAGCCACTTGAAACTCATGCCTGGCACGTGTGCATGCATGCCCAAAATCCCGAGAGGAGAATGGAGGAGAAGGGATTGCAGAATGGCCATCCCCCACCCCCCGGGGGGAGGGTGATTTCTCACTTTCTGTCTTTCTCCTGCAAGCGCACGTGCCTTAAAGCAAAAATCTCTCTTAAAAAACCACAGCGAAACAAACAGAAAAAACCCCACCTAACGTCCACTGGGTTTTCCTAAATGGTTGTTTTTAAAAATAACAATCACTTACACTGGTAATTTGCCCACCCAAACATAGAAAGAAATGAAATACCTAGGGAATAGGTGCATATCTACATAGCTGAAGTCAGTCAGTGTTCAAAATTCCCTCTAAATTATCTGGTAGCATTGGTGCCTCCTCCGGGTGATTCTCCCATCTTAGCCCGTTAGTGATAATAAGGTAAAGGTTCTAAGCCTTCATGGCAGGTGTGGCCACAGAAGCTGACTCTTCTTTATCATTCGAACTGATCCAAAAGAAGATACATGTTCTTGGGACCAGAAGATGGTGTAATGGTTACATCACTGGACTCCCATGTAGTTGACTGTGGTTCAAGTCCTGGGCGCAGCAGCTTAAAACTCGCTCTGGGTGCATGTGCCTGCGTGCCCAAAGTCCCCAGAGAATAGAGATCAGATTGCAGCATGGCCATCCCTCCTGGGGTTGATTTCTCACTCCTGTCTCTGTGTCTCTCTGGTGAATGCACACATCCTATAGCAAAAATCTCTTTTAAAAATACATGTTCTCGTAGCACGTGACATTTGGGGGTCCATGTCATTTTCCAGATAATGGGGCATTGTCTGGCTTTCTCATCTTACTGTCTGCCCCTTTCCATCTTTCTGTTTCTGTGGTCTCTTCTTCTCTGATCACTCAGAATTTATGGAAGACTGGAGAAGCAGTTAACGCCTAGCCTCCCCCCCTCCCCCCCATAATTATCTTTTGAAATTGCAAATTTGGGGTCAGCCCTATGGCCTAGTAGTTAAGGGAGCAAGGTCCCATGTTGCCAACCAAGCTTTTTAAGTCCCAGCCTGGGGTCTGAAAAATAGGCAGGGCCTGTGTGTGTGTGCGCTCAAAATCCTGGTGGGATGGGGATGGAGACGGGGAGGAGATGGGAGTGCGCTGTGCTGGCATCCCCTTGGAGTGCTCTCTCTTTCTCTCGCTCTCTGTCTCGTAGTCTCTCTATTTCTCTTTAGTGAGTGTACACACCCTCTGGCATTTAAAACAAAGAGAAAGAGAGAGAGAGAGAAGTAAATCGCAAATTAATTTTTGTACTAGCTCTGCCGTTTTCCCGTCTGGTTTAGTTATCTCAAGTTCAGCAATGACGCGAGGGAAGAATGGATGCTTGATCAATCCTGGTGTCCACAGGGACTCTGAACACCGCCAAGTCTCTGTGAACCCCAGCCATGCGTTTATACGGTCCCTGAGAGTTGCAGTGTCATTGTGCTCACTGTCACTTCCATAAATATAATCTTATTTTGAAGACAATAGGGATTCAAGACACTGAGCTTCTGAGAATCTTGAGTTTTAAGTATGTTTTCTTCTGAGGAAGAAGTTTAGCGAATTTTCTTTGACAGATTAATACTGTATCAGAATTTATTAAAAATAAAATAAGTGACCACATTCTGCTTTGATCTCTTCTAATTATCCCAGAGAGCATCCCCGGATGATGTAGCTTTTCATTTCTGTTTATCACAGCATGCACTAAATAGGTCTTGCAAAACTGACAAGCTCAATCTCTGGCAATAAACCGTGAAATGTAAACGGTGCCCACTGACCATCACTCTGACCAAAATACATTCTTTTCTTTTTAAATTTTTTTTTGAGAGGTTTTTGCTATAGAGCGCGTGCGCTTGCCAGCCAGCCAGAGACAGACAGAAAGTGAGAAATCACCCCCTGAGGGGATGGCCACACTGCAATCCCTTCTCCTCCATTCTCCTCTCGGGATTTTGGGTACGCATGCACGCACATGCAACCGGCGTGAGTTTTAAGCCACTGGGTCCGGGACTTGAACCGCAGTCGAATACATGGGAGTTCAGCAACATAGCCATTATGCTAACTGCTGGTACCTTCTTTTCTTTTTGTTGTAGGTGCCCCCACTGCAGCATGTCAGTTTAGCTTTTCTGTAGTTAAGTCAAACTTCTCATCTTTCTTGCTCGTAGGCACTTAGGCTGTAGATGGTGTTGTATGCTAAGATTATTTAAAATTATTTCTTGCTAAAAACTTTAAACAGATCACATCCAGGGAGTTGTTACAGAAACAAATTAGTGTTATCAGAATATCTTTTTTCTTATAATAAGTAGCAGGAAAGTTAGGGAGTGTGGGAAAACTACAGAGAACATGACTGACTGTTGTTTGCTCTTCTATCGTATAGGGACGACTACTCTTGGCTTTTTTTATTGGCTTCCTGGTGTGTTTTCTTTTTCTTTTTTAAATGTATTTGAGATACATACTTACACACCTATGCTGGTCTATTTATAGAGGGCAGGACAGGGAGACACACTGTCTTAGTTTTTCTTGAGAATAGGGACCAGCAGTTAGTGTAATGGCTATGTCGCTGGAGTCTGATGTAGTCGACCGTGGTTTGAGTCCCAGACCCGGTGGATTTAAACTCACATCAGGCGTGTGTGCATGCATGTCCAAGATCCCGAGAGGAGAATGGAGGAGAAGGGATTGGAGGCATGGCCATCTCCCCTGGGGGTGGTTTCTCGCTTTCTGTCTCTCTGTCTGTCTCTGTCTGTCTGACGAGTATAGCAAAAACCTCTACAAAAAAAAAAAAAAAAAGAGAGAGAGAGAAGAGGATAAATCTTCAGTTGCTCTGTGCTTTACCAGTGCACACACATATTGTAGCTTGTTTAGCATGTCTGTAGCTATGATTTTGTTTTATTCATTTTGCTAATATTTTATTGGGAGCTCAGAAAGCCAGAGGAATTCTGCCCAATAATCTAAATTTTCCACTATGTTGACAATTCTTTTTTCTAGTTCTTTTAAGAAATAAAGGAAGTTAAAATATTAGGATGATGTATTTCCTGCATTAAAAAAAAGAGAAACTCTCTTGGCAGTTTTTTTTTTTTTTTCTCATTCCTGAGCATCAGGACTTCACAAATGTAAAAACCGATCCTTGAGGGCCGGTGGTGGCATGGTGCGAAAATGCAGCATTCTTCAAGGCACGCCCATGTCGAAAGGTTCCTGGTTCAAGACTGAAGGCCTCCCTGAGTGTGCTGGACATGCCTTACCCATGGCTGGCTAGAGTTGTGAAGGACTGGGAGGTCAGGATTCTGCGAGGGGGCGCAGTGTGTGTCTCTCTGTCTCACTTGCTCATGGAAGAAATTTAAAAATACATAATTCAAAGGTGCTCATTAAAAATGATCAAGTTTAGCGTTCCCTTTGTGCACGTAAGTTTTTACATATGTATTTTATTATAAATATATGTAATAAGATATATATTTGCCTATTCCAATATCTCTGAGCGTTTCTCGTTTTACTCACCAGTAGTTTTATACTTGATGTCTTAGATTTAGATCTTGGATCCGTTTTGAGTTGATTTTTGTTAATGATGAGAGACAGGGGTCCAGTTTCATCTTTCTGCAGGTGGATACCCAGTTTGTCCAGCACCATTTGATAAAGAGATTTTTCTTTTCCCCACTGGGTTGACTGGTGCCCTTCTGTGACTTTCAAGTAGTCCAGGGGACCGCCTGCTTCAAAATGGTCTGACTTCTGCGTGTGCGTCTTACCACCGTGTGTGCTGGTAGTTGCTAGCTGTGTTTGTTGCTCACACGTAGCTATAGGGGTAGAAAATGCCTGTCATCAGCTCTCGGCCTGCTTCATTAATACATCAAACTGCCTTTTCTCTCTAAGCTCAAGGGCGTGAATCAAACATCTATTACAAATCAATCAGCACTGTCACAGTAGATGAAATCTGATCGTCTGTGCCTCCGATTTCACGATTTCAGCCAGCCAGCAAGCACACTCCTGCGAGGGATCCGGGTGCACGCACCCTATAGCAAAAACCTCTAAAAAAAAAAAAAAAAAAAGAGAGAGAGAGAAGAGGATAAATCTTCAGTTGCTCTGTGCTTTACCAGTGCACACACATATTGTAGCTTGTTTAGCATGTCTGTAGCTATGATTTTGTTTTATTCATTTTGCTAATATTTTATTGGGAGCTCAGAAAGCCAGAGGAATTCTGCCCAATAATCTAAATTTTCCACTATGTTGACAATTCTTTTTTCTAGTTCTTTTAAGAAATAAAGGAAGTTAAAATATTAGGATGATGTATTTCCTGCATTAAAAAAAAGAGAAACTCTCTTGGCAGTTTTTTTTTTTTTTTCTCATTCCTGAGCATCAGGACTTCACAAATGTAAAAACCGATCCTTGAGGGCCGGTGGTGGCATGGTGCGAAAATGCAGCATTCTTCAAGGCACGCCCATGTGGAAAGGTTCCTGGTTCAAGACTGAAGGCCTCCCTGAGTGTGCTGGACATGCCTTACCCATGGCTGGCTAGAGTTGTGAAGGACTGGGAGGTCAGGATTCTGCGAGGGGGCGCAGTGTGTGTCTCTCTGTCTCACTTGCTCATGGAAGAAATTTAAAAATACATAATTCAAAGGTGCTCATTAAAAATGATCAAGTTTAGCGTTCCCTTTGTGCACGTAAGTTTTTACATATGTATTTTATTATAAATATATGTAATAAGATATATATTTGCCTATTCCAATATCTCTGAGCGTTTCTCGTTTTACTCACCAGTAGTTTTATACTTGATGTCTTAGATTTAGATCTTGGATCCGTTTTGAGTTGATTTTTGTTAATGATGAGAGACAGGGGTCCAGTTTCATCTTTCTGCAGGTGGATACCCAGTTTGTCCAGCACCATTTGATAAAGAGATTTTTCTTTTCCCCACTGGGTTGACTGGTGCCCTTCTGTGACTTTCAAGTAGTCCAGGGGACCGCCTGCTTCAAAATGGTCTGACTTCTGCGTGTGCGTCTTACCACCGTGTGTGCTGGTAGTTGCTAGCTGTGTTTGTTGCTCACACGTAGCTATAGGGGTAGAAAATGCCTGTCATCAGCTCTCGGCCTGCTTCATTAATACATCAAACTGCCTTTTCTCTCTAAGCTCAAGGGCGTGAATCAAACATCTATTACAAATCAATCAGCACTGTCACAGTAGATGAAATCTGATCGTCTGTGCCTCCGATTTCACGATTTCAGCCAGCCAGCAAGCACACTCCTGCGAGGGATCAGAAGGCTGAAGATTTCAATGCAACATGGACGCCGGAGTCTAGAGGAAAACCTCAGGGGTGAACTTTCTGTCACCCCATTTCTTTTTCTTTCTTTTTTTTAACTATCCAATTTCTACTTAACAATTTTTCTATAGAACAAATAATCCTATAGACCCCCCCAACTTCTTTTGTCTCTACGAGAGTTAGAAGCCAAGTGTCACCTTTTTTTCTAAGAATCAATTCTGTCATGTCCTAATAAGTTCCCAGGCATCCTCTGCAGTCTACAATTGTACAAAAAACCTAGGACATTGGGTCAAGAAAATGCCACCTTTTATTGATAAAGAGAATTATAAATGACATCCATAAATGTGCCACCTAATAGAACTTTCTATGATAAAGAACAAACTCTCTGCCTTCCAGGATGGGATCCACCAGTCATCGAGCACTTTGGAAATGTGGAAATCCACTGAGGAAATGAATTTCTTTTTCTTTAGTTTTTGACATAGGACACATACACTCGCCAGAGACAGACAGAGAGAGGAAAAGTAAGAACGGAGTATGCCCTGCAGGGAGACTGGCCATACCAGAATCCTTTCTCCTCAATCCTCCTGTTGGGATTTTAGGCACACATATGCACGTGCCAAGTGCGATTTTCAAGCTGCTGAATCCAGGACTCGAACTTTGGTCAGGCACTTGAGAGTCTAGCACCTTAACGACCTCACCTGTGGTGGCTGGCCCCAATACGAAATTTTAATGTTATGTAATTTTAAAGGATTTAAATTTGAATAGCCAATTTTCAGAAGACATACAGTCTTCAAATTAAAAGGAAATTCTTGAATTGAAAATATGAGAAGTCTTCAAAAAGTTAATGTAAAATGCATATTATAAAAAAGTATAGAAATTTCAAAAATGGTTTACCCCAAAAGAAGCACGTACTTTCATTTTTTCATCAGCTCTTTAAGGTCCTCTTGTAAAATACCAAAACCAAACATTTCCTAGAATTTGATAAAGCATTGAAAGGATTTAGTGAAGTTGAAATCATGCAAGTAGAAATGATCCAAACTGAAGAACAAAGATAGAATAGAAAAAAAAAATTGAGAAATATTCTCAGTAATCTGTGGAGAAATATGAAGAAATTTAAAGTCCTAGAAAAAGAAATCTGAAAAATATAGGTTGAAGGGACCAGCAGATGTCATAATGATTATGTCACTGGATTCCCCTATGTTCAGCTGTGTCTTGGAAAAGATCTTGGGTTGATTCTATGTGGGATCCTTTGTATTTCTTGGAACTGGATCATTGAATGCCTCTCTAGGTTTGGAAAGTTTTCTTCCAGTATTTCATGGAATAGATTACCAATGCCCTTATTTGTCTCTTCACCTTCTGGGATACCCATTATCCCAATGTTTGGGCTTTTAATGGTTTCTAGTATTTCTCATATATTGTTTTTATTTTGGGGGCTATTTTCTCAGTCTTCATGGTGGATTTTTCTAGGCCAGTGATTATGTCTTCTACATCTGAGATTCAATCTTCTGTGTGATCTAGCCTGCTTTTAATACTTTCAAGGGAGGTTTTGATTTCTTGCATTACAGCCTTCATCTCTAATAGTTCCATTTGATTCTTTTTTTATGGTGTATATTTCCTCTTTCAGATTGTGCGAGAACTTCCTCACCTCCTGGAACTCATTGGTTCTTTTCTCCTGTGTCTCCTAGAGTGCATTGTCTCTCTTCTACTGCATCTCTCTGTTATCTTTGTCACTATGAATATTCTAAATTCTTTATCTGACATTTCCGTGAGTTCCATTGTATCGTGTGAGTAAAGAGGAGTTATTCTTTTCCCTTGGATGATGGTATTTTTTTGCTTTCTCATATTTCTTATACTTCTGCAGTGATTTCTGGTCATCTGATGGGTGGTGTGTTCCTTCCTACTTTTTGAAGTTCAATTTGAGTGTTCAGAGGCATGCAGAAAGAGGTGATCTGCAGTCTCTCTTCCATTCCATTTTTCACCCTTTGTGCATCAGAAGAGTTGCCTTACAGCTCTAGAAATGAATCTGGAGGGTGAGGTCTCATTTCATTTTTAGTCCCTGAAAGTAATATTTCACAGCTGAAGTTCAGTAGCCAAATCACGATTACAGCTGAACTCTTACCATGCCTACTGAACATGACAAAATCTAAGTTAAACAATAGATCTATCTTCACCTTAAATAAAACAAAATCTTGTTCTTTCTTTCTGGCGGCATTCAAGACTTCCTTTGCCCTCGGTATCTCATAGTCTTACTAAGTTATGTCTTAGGGATTTCTTTTGGTTCATCTGGTTTGGGAAGGGGGCTTACTAGATCTGCAGATCCAGATTTTCTATCCTTTTGGACAGATTAAATCTTACCTCTTCTACAGTCCTCCATGTTCTGTGCCCTGCAGATAGACTTACGTTGGTCCTTATTCTATCTTTCCAGGTGTCTTATACTCTCTCACTCGTGTTTCCTCATCTCCACATTTCTTTTGTCTCTATTATGTATAGCTTTTGAATAGATCTTTCCGTTTATGAATTCTCTATTGCATTAAACTGATATTCAACCATCCATAGAATCTTGTACTTCTACAAATGTATTTTTCATTTCTTTAAAAATTTTTAAAAATTAGTTTATTCATGATAGAGTGTATGCATGCAAGTGGGAGATACAGAGAGCCACGCTCAGCAGGGTCCAGTCACACCATGATCCCCTTCCCCTGGATCTTGGACACATAAGTATGCACAGGATGTTTTCAAGCCAACCTGGGACCCAAACCCCACAGTTGGTCACGTGGCCTCCAGCACTGAAATCCAGTGTGCTACTGACTGCACCACCGGGCTGGCCCTATTTTTCATTTCTAAAATCCTTTTTTTTCTCCCTAAATTTTTCTTTCTGTTTCTAGTCATTTCTTGCTGAGTGCTTAGCTTTATATTATTTTAAAACATTTCATACAGCTATGACATATATCCAACAAGTTAGACATCTGCAGTTTTTGTGAGTCTAAATCTGTTATTTCTTATTTATGCATACTGATGCTAATAGCAGTAATTTTGCTAATTTTGTTTGTGAGTTGATGACTTGATCTTAATCATGGTGAGTCCTTCAGGACTCACATATTTATTAATTCCACTGTGAATTCTCTTTTTCTTTAAACCTTTGAGTTTATTCCACTTGCTTATCCCACTTATTGCTATGGAGGACTTTTTCTATTAAGTTCTACTTGCCCTGTGTTTCCACTCTCTTACTATTTTGGGGTTGATGATTTTTGTTCTGTTTTACTTCCTCAGTCAAATTTATACACTTTGCCTTTTATCCTTTATCGGTTACCATCAAACTTTTACCATACATAGGTAATACAACAAAATTGACTAGTACTTTAATCAGTTACCTAAACAGCGCCTGAACTTGAGGACAGTCTCCTTGTGATGCTCCTCCTGGGGACTTACGTGCTGTACATTTGCATTATATTAGGTCCTCACTGGGTCCTAAGTCTTCTTCTCTAGCTCAGCCTCTCAACTCTGGTCTCACCTCCTGGCTCCTTCCTCAATTTCCTGATTCCTGAGTTCTCCAAATCAGATGTTAGTCTCAGAACCCTGAAATTGTGGATTCCAGCCCATGTTCATATGGATTTCTCTGAAGGCCTCTCTTAGTGACTCTTCCACAGTTTACAAGAGCAAAAATACCTCCACAAATACCTTTTTTTCTACAGAGCAGAATTAGTATGAGATTAGTCTCCCCTAGTAATGGCCATTTGTGATACATCGATCGTGAACTTTATATTTCGATTTCAATGATTATTTTCCCCATACTTAAGATACCTAATTAGTTGGTGTGTGCACTTACTAGAGGAGGAGAGAGGAGAAAATAGCTCCCAGTGGGGCATGGTCACACTGATATCTTTTTTCCCCCATTTCTCCATCACATCAGGATTTCGGGCACATATGCACGTGAGCCCAGCTTTTTTTTTTTTTTTTTCCCCAAATTGTTGGAGCTGCAATTTGAACCATGGCTGGGCTTGTGGGATCCACTCCTGTATTTGACAGTCAAGCCCTCCAGTGCAGGGCTAGCTCTAGTTGTTCATTTATTTATTTTAATCATTTATGCCAGTTTTACCACTATTGTTATTTAATAACCTATAGTTTGTTTTTCATACATGCATCTACGTAAATTTATTTTTATCTGAAGTTAGTTTTTCAGTTTCTACTTTGTATAAGAAATTCTTTGAAATGCTGAATGTAGCAGTAAATAAAACAGATGCAGTTTCCTGCCTTTGTGGGACCAGTGTCATAATGAAGGAAAATAATGACTGGTGATCATGGGATACCTAACGTGTGTCAGCCTTACTCAGTAAAGTACTGTATGCATTATGGTCAAACAAACAAACAGACAGCTATTTCCAATTTTTCTTACTGTCTCTCTGAAGAGTGAATGCACGTATTTTAAAAATTCTCTCAGATTGCTCCATTATTCCATTTCTTCAAGATCATTTTAGTTTATTTTTATGTTTATTCTTTTTTTTTTTTTTTTTTTTGCCATAGGACGTGTGCTTTCGTCAGAGACGGAGAGTAAGAAATCACCCCCCAGGGGGCATGGCTGTGCTGCAGTCTCTTTTCCTCTGTTTTCCTCTCAAGATTTTGGGCATGCACACACATGGATCTGGTGTGATTTTCAAGCCACTAGGTTTGGAACTTGAACTGTGGTTAGTCATGTGGGAGTCCAGTGCTTTAACCACAAGTTTTAATTCTTCCCTAAGTGGGGCCAGCCCATAGCCTGGGGTTTGAGGTGGCTGGATCCCACATGATCGATTCTGTGGTTCGAATCCCAGACCTAGAGGTTTGAGAAACACACCAGGCACTTGTGCATGCATGCTCAAAATCCCAGAGAGTGAGAGATAGAGAAGGGATTGTTTTTGACCAGTTCCTTGTAGGGGTTGCTTTCTCTTCTCTTGCTCTTTCTCTGTCTCTTGCTCTGCCTCTGGAGAATATACACACCTTCTGACAAATTATAAACAATAACAAAAAAGTTCTTTGTAAGTGGACCTTGTTTTCCCTCCTTCATAATGTTAGGTCATTGGATTTCCAGATCCTTGGTGTCTTGCAGTTCTGTTTTATTTTTCTTTGTCTTTCTTTCTTTTTATTTTCTAATTGCCGGATGGTTCTTGCATCATCAGAGAGAGAAAGGTATATATATATATAAAGAGAGAGAGAGAGTGTGTGTGTGTGTGAGAGAGAGAAAGCACTACCCAGTGGAATGTGCTCATGCTGCAATCTTTTTTACTTAATTTCTTCATCCCATTAGAATTCCGGGCATGGGGACCAGCAGTTAGTGTAATGGCTATGTTGCTAGACTCTTGTGTAGTCCACTGTGGTTTGAGTCCCGGACCCGGTGGCTTGAAACTCACGCCGGGCGCGTGTGTGTGCGTGCCCAAGATCCTGAGAGGAGAATGGAGGAGAAGGGTGCGTGGCCATCCTCCCTGGCGGGTGATTTCTCACTTTCTGTCTGTCTCTCTGTTGAGTGCACGTGCCCTATAACAAAAACCTCTCCAAGAAAAAAAAAAAAGAATTCCAGGCATGCACATCTTCATGCACACATGCGCACACATGTGCCTGTGCCTGGTGTGTATTTCAAACCATCAAGGTCAAGGTTTGAACAATGGGTGGTCTTGTGGAATCTGGTTCCTAACAGTGCACTATGGGGCCAGCCTGTTTTTATTTTTATTTATTTATTTATTTATTTATTTATTTATTTATTTTTTGAGAGTTTTTTTTTTGTTTATTTATTTATTTTTTTTTGCTATAGGGCACGTGCACTCACTAGACAGACAGAGAGAGACAGAGAGACAGAAAGCGAGAAATCACCCCCCAGGGGGGATGGTCACACCGCAATCCCTTCTCCTCCATTCTCCTCTCGGGATCTTGGGCACGCATGCACACGCGCCCGGCATGAGTTTTAAGCCACTGGGTCCGGGATGCGAACCGCGGTCGACTACGTGGGAGTCTAGCGACATAGCCATTATGCTAACTGCTGGTTCCCAGCCTGTTTTTATTTTTGAAAAAAAAAAAAATCTTCCTTATTTATTATGGATTCTGATGACCCTGGTAGGAAGCCACTTATAGCAAAGTTCAGGTTGTAAGTGACCCTTCAAGTTTAAACAAGTAGGCAGTACGTCGATAAATCTCCAGTGAAGTGTTTCTGTGTGTGGATCTCTATGTATTTAAGGCTGTATCTATATCCATATGCGAGGTCTTCAAATCTTCATGAAAAGTATCATGAAAAACCTACACATGGATTGCAAAAATTTTTTACACCAAAATAAACTTATACTTTAATTTAAAATGAAATTTCTGCTGTCCTTCTATATATACTGACATATGTCAGAATAATCTTTCTAACCCACTAGCTTTCCTATTACTGAGATATGTCTTTCTAATCTGTGGGATTTCTAATATTTGGGAGTACTTTTTTTTTTTTTTTTTTTTTTTGGTTTTCAAGCCCATATGTGTATTGATTGGTTTCTGTATTTTTTTTTCTATTTTCGATCATTTTATATGACTTTGGCACAAATGAAGATTGCATTTCATGCTTAATCTGCCATCTTAAGAGAAGATTGCATTTCATGCTTAAAATACCACCTTAAATAGAAAGTCCAGTATGGATATTGTATGTCACTATTGAACTCCTGATATAAGATCTACCTATACATGTCTTTTTTTTTCTTTTTTTAGAAATCTCCCTCTACTTTTTGGCATAGAGTGACAGTGTCTGATTTGCTAAAATACTTCCTTAGGTTGTTGCAAGTAATAAGGTGGAATTTCTTAGGTAAAGCTGTTGAAAGTCTTCACCATCATTTCTACAGTCAGAGGGGGCTTAGAGGTAAGGAAATGTGAAGAATGGTGCTAACTGAGATGGTCAGCACTTCACAGGTGAAATACCGTCGTCCTTGGTTGGTTGTCGACTCTCCTCATGCTATTTTTTTTATTTTAATTTTTATTTTAGAGATTTTTGCTATAGGGCACGTGAAAGACAGAAAGTGAGAAATCACGCCCCAGGGGGGATGGCCACACCACAATCCCTTCTCTGCCATTCTCCTCTGGGGATCTTGGGCACACATGCACATGTGCCCAGCGTGAGTTTAAGCTGCTGGGTCTGGGACTCAAACCACAGTTGAGTATGTGGGAGTCCAGCGACATAGCCATTACGCCAACTGCTGGTCCCCTCCTTGTATTCTTTAAACCCTGAACATTGACACTGGTGTCACTGTAAGAGGGATTTCATGCAATCCTATGAATTTCTCCTATTCTTTTCTCTTAGATGAATGAGAGGCAATTAAATATTTTATTACAGCCAGCATATGAGTTATAGTAAATGCCAGAAATATAGAGTGGGCTTGCCCAAGGCATTTTCTACCAGTCATTTCCTGCTAAGATGAAATCCGCTCAGTGCGAGACGCTCTGGAGCAGGGTGAATACCATCAGATGCGTCGATGAACTCCTAAACACACGTTTTCCTTTCCTTCACGTAGCTAATGAATAGTGTTGAGGCTCCCGTAGAGCTTCACTTGTTATTTTCTCTTCCTTCCTTACCTGACACTGCCTTCCAAGAATGTGCACTCTGAATGGAAACCTCCAGCTTACTAAGTAGCCACCTCACAGTCACACGGTATTCCACCTGCGCGGGCAACAGCTGTGTACGAGAGAAATGCATACCATCAGCGAGCTTATGGAGCTCAAGATGTTAGTTCTGTTGATCCAAAAGACCACCTGTGTTTCTGGGGAAACTGGAGAAATTCCAAAGGAGAGTGAAGACAAAGCAGATCGTCATGAAACCGTCAGGGTGGGAAGCAGAGGCATCCTGGCTTTGGGTTAAACACAGTGTGCAGTCCCGTGGGAAACTTGGTTTCGAATTCCGTAGTGCGGTGCTTAGGGTTAGAATATTCGTTGGCAAATAGATGGCCAAAATGCCCAGCTCCCGTCTCTCATGTAAAGGATATGCAATTAGCCTATCACTGGGGGACAGTTGCATGGATATGTGAAGGGAAAAGCTCTCAGTTGTGCATTTTTTTTTTCAACTGTATGTTCCATGTTTACTTGAACATTTGGAAAGATTGTTTTTATTGACCCTAAGAACATAAAATGTTCTGTTTTCTCTCGAATTGATCATCACTCTGTCCTCCCAAGGTTATTGAGGGAAACTGAGTCACCTGGGGACCTCAACAAACCTTGCCCGTTGAGAATTTTGGCGTCACAGTGATAGTTCCTGACTGAAGGGGAGACCACTGAAGGGGAAGGTTGAAGAAAGAAGGAATGGACGGATGAATGAGTCATGCGTTGTAATGCCGGTCTCACTGACAGGCTGCTGTAGATGGGAACGTGCACACTATACCTGGCAGGATATTTAAATTGAGCATGGTTTCCTGGTAGAAAACATGCAAGCAGGTTCTTATTTGGGTTGAGTCCATGAAGAGGTGGGATGGGAGAATTACACTGCGGTAGGATGTGGGGTTGCTCTTATGAGTGGCGGTGTGGGTGTGGGAGGAATCTTTCCCTCTGCCCTTTTAAAGACTCATAGTAATATCGAAGGCCTCTTTTTGAAACTTCGGCATCTTCCATCACCCAGGCCCTGGACTAACTTTCCCCAGGCTGTTTCTGCCATATTCTCTAAGTGCACCTGAGGGGCCCATAAGCAGCTCCAGATTCTTTGACATCAGAAAAAACAGCTCCATGAATCTGAGTCGATTTAGAGGTTGCCGCTTTTAAGTACCTCTGGAATACCCCCTGGCTTATGGTTTGCCTCACTTTGTCTTGAAAGAATAGCTATCAGGGGCCAGCAGTTAGTGTAATGGCTATGTCGCTGGACTCTCACATAGTGGACAGTGGTTCGCGTCACGGACCCGGTGGCTTAAAACTCATGCCGGGTGCGTGTGCATGCCCAAGATCCTGAGAGGAGAATGGAGGAGAAGGGATTGCGGCGTGGCCATCCCTCCTAGGGGGTGATTTCTCACTTTCTGTTTTTCTGTCTCTGTCTGGTGAGTGCACGCGCCCTATAGCAAAAATCTTCTCCAAAAAAAAAAAGAAAGAAAGAAAGAAAGAAAGAAAGAACAGCTATCGTGTGGGGAAGCCAAATGTTCCAAACACTGTCTCTGCCCAAGTTCTTTTTTAATAGACAGATTTTTGCTATAGGGCACAGTCACTCTCCAGATAGACAGAGACAGAGAGACAGAAAGCGAGAAATCACCCCCCAGTGGGGATGATTTCTGTAATCATTTCTCCTCTTGGGATTTTGAGCATGCATGCACATGCCTGGTGTGACCTTTAAGCCTCCAGATCCGGGACTCGAACCACACTTGACTACGTGGGAGTCCAGCAATGTAACCATTATGCCATCTGCTGGTCTCTGCCCAAGTTCTTTGAGTCTTTGCTAGTGAGCTCCTATAGCATTCCTGTGGGATCTGTAGGAGCTGTAGACTATCTTTTTGTTTTGTTTTGTTTTGATTGATTTCTTACGAGAGAGAGAGAGAGAGAGAGAGAGAGAGAGAGAGAGAGACTTCACCTGCAACAGGGTCTTGATGTCATCTTCTCCTCCAGCTTCAGCCAGCCCAGATCATGGGCACATTGAGGGGTCTCTGAGTGTGAACCCG
>NW_006159611.1:263919-276029 GCF_000334495.1 Tupaia belangeri chinensis | reverse complement strand
TTGCTGAACATCACATTTTACCCCTGCACTATTACCTGGACCTTGAGGACCATTTTTTAAAAAAGAGATTAGGTAAAGGTACTAGCTACAAAAGGAGATATTAGATATCAGTGTTTCTTGGGAGCAGCAGGTGATATGGAGGTTTAGGTGCTGGACTCCCACATGGCTGACCATGGTTGGAGTACCAGACCTGGTGGCTTGAAATTCACGCTGGGTGTGGGTGTGTGTGCGTGCCCCAAATCCTGAGAGCAGAGTACAGGAGAAGGGATTGTGGTGTGGCCATTTACCCTGAGGGGTGTTTCATCACTTTCTATCTCTCTTTGGTGAACACATACCCCCTCCCCCATAGCAAAAATCTCTCCCCAAAATAAATAAATTAAAAATAAAACAGTTAAATAGATAAAAATATTTCTCTTTAGCATTCCAGACTACTCCTTCAGCAAAAGCCAGCAAAAACACCTTGGAGCGGAAATACATCTGGCTTTAGTAGGGTGCTGTAGAAGAAGGAGAGGGCAGGTGTACGTGGGATTAGAGAGTAATGATGAGGAAGCGTGGACGGAGCATGGGAGCAGAGACAGAGTGCTCGGGCTTGCAGGGTGCAGCCCACCCATATTCAGTTTCTCTCTTCTCCCTCTCTTCCTCCTGTGCTTTTAATGTGAAAGTCTTGAAGCTGCCAGAGATGCCGCACAATGCGTATTTGTGTGGGGTGCATTCCGGGCCAAGGCGGCCCAGTGTGCTCGCTGCGGCTGGCTCGTGGGAGTGTGAAGGAGATGCCCAGACTTGCCTGTGAGGAGTTGCCCAACTGCACCTCGTGCAGCTGGTTACCTGAGAGTGGGTTTGTGAGCCAAGATCTGGTGTCGGGTGGCAGCGGCGGTGGCCAGGAGGTCCTGCCAGCACTGTCCCCCTTAGAAAAGCATTCCGCACCTGTGTTTCAGGAAGTCCGATTTCCTTTGTGATTTTCTCCCTCTCCTGTGGCTGTGAGTGCAACAGTGGGAGTTACTGAAAAATTAATCGGGGACCCATCCTTTCTGTTGCCTTATACGCTTTGCTCAAAAGAATGAAAAGATACATTTTTCTCCCCTTTGAGTCAAAGTCAGAGAAACAATGCTATTTAGCGCTGTATCATGTTGGAACTTGTTGGAAAGGTTAGTTCTTGGGGCCCTGCCAGGTGGTGCATCCTGAAGCGTTCTGAACTGCAGAGCTGGAAGCCACATGGCTGGCTGGGGCTTACGTCTCGGGCCCAAGGTCCTGACAAACTTAGAGGGCTGGGGGAAGGGCGTTGCAGTATAATAAGACTCTCTTTCTCATTCCTGCATGTACACATACTCTATTGTAAATGAAATAAACTTAAAAAGAAACAGAAATATTAGCTCTTGGGCCCAACTTCTGGCCTGCCGACTCAGAATCTCTGAGGTGGGGCCCAACATTCTGTGTTTGGATAAATTCTCCAAGCAAGTTTTGTCAGCTCTGCCTTTGAGAAGAAATAGGAGATCATCTTTGTGTTTTGAGCCCATCCAAATGTAATTTGCTCAGCTGTCCCAGAGAGAAGAGGGACACACAGGGACCAGTGCAGGGGACAGTTGCAGTCCCCCTTCACCTGAGAGGAGGAAGGCGAGGGGCTCTGCAGTTGGTGAATGTGCCTGCTTCTACGTAAGGCTCTGCAGGTGGCAGAACTACTAGGTGGAGCCCATGGGCGGCCGGGAGACTCATCACCACGTGTGTGGTCTTCAGCGTTCACTAGGTCCCAGTGTGGGCTTTTGCTTCGGAAATGTGACCTGGCACTAGGGCCCTCCAGCTATTTGGGTACCATGTGAGCTGGGACAAGGAGCATCTCTCGGAGAGATTACCAAGAGTCAGGGAGGCCCTTCCCCTCGGCTCCCGAACTGCATTGGCCCAGAATTCTCGAATAATCCCAGCAGTATTGGGGCAGATGCTTGGATATGCCTCATACTGGATTTTCTTCCAATTCTGGTGGGAAACAGGAAGATTTAGTACAAATTCCAAAGTAAATAAAACACATAATTGGGTATACTGTGAAAAATATTCACAGTCATAACGTAGGAATGTAGTAGGAAGAATATAATTCCGGAAGGCACGTCAGATATGAGAATATCTTTTCCCCTTTCAGTCTTTAGTAAAAATGGGAAATTCTTATATTTGTGAGCTTCCACAAGTTGGTGGAAAATAGAATCGAAGTCCAAGTTTATTTGGTGTAATTAAAAAGAAAATCCGTGCATAGTTTTTTCTTAATAATATGCATTTCCATCAACTTTGTTGAAGACTCTCTTATACTTTGAAAAAGGCTAAAACCCCTGGCAATCTAAATCGTTAATATTCATATAATTAATAATACTAAGCCTCAAGGAGCCTTTTTCCGTGAGCTCCAAAGCCTGCCTCCGGTGAACGGAGAAGCATGCCCAGGAAAGGTGAGAGTCGTCCATCCTCCGTCCTGTGGAGCAGGAAAGAGATACAGTTTTCGAGCTCCGTTTCATTGTGCAAAGATTTATTACAACCCATTTCAGATGGGGGTTGAAAAATAACCCCCAGCTGTAGAATGCTTGCCATGTGACCTCTGGCCTCACTCCAGTTCTGCCACTAGCAAGTTTTGTGATCAAGGACAGGTAATAACCTCAGGACCTCAGTTTACTAATCTTCAAGACATGGGTATAGGGAGAGGTTATTGTAATATTCTGTGAACTTACTTTCTTACAGCCTTTCTATTACATAAGGAGCTTGATTTTTGATTTCCTGAACCCCGTTGTAAGCATGGGCGCATGACCCTGAAGCATCAGGTTAGCGCCTCCTATAAAACCCCACAGCAGCTCCTCCTACATGCTGCGGCTTCTCTTAAGATACCTTATTGAAATTGTGAGTTGTAAATATTTAAGGTGCAGTCTTCAGTCTTACTCCTATGAAAAGGACCTTAAAAGATTGAGAATTCTTAGGAGGAAGCTGAGGGATTGTCATTTTCTTTCTTTGCTAACTGAAACTCAGTTTTATCCCATGAAAGAAAAAGGTCACGAGGTGTACCGTCGAGGAGCTAGGAGAACCAGGAGGTGGGAGTGGAGCTGCAGTCCAGAGGCCTTAGCTCCACCACTTCAGTTAGTTTCAAGTGCTCCCACACCAAAACTGGAGTGCAAATTAAATGGAAAAACAAGACAACACACAGAGTGTGTACAAGTCTTCTAAAATCCTTTTCTAGAAAGAAGAAACTTTCCAAGGAAGCAGAGATCTTGCATTGTGTTGCCTGACTACTCTCAGCTGGGAACTCCAATGACTGCAGAGGCGACTTCCTGGGGAAAAGCCGCAACTCTTTAGGCAATGGCTGGAGAAACCCCGTAGCAATGAAGTCCGGCCGAAGGTGACCCTGGCCCGCATAGGCTCCAAATCTCAGCTCCTGGCTCGGCTGCTGCCCAGCTCTGAGGGGACAAAGGGTACAGTGGAGCCCACGACAGTGCCAAGACTCACCCTGAATTTGTAGGTAGAGACCTGCTGTACCCTTGGGTCAGTTTTCCCTTCCTGTCCTTCTGTTCCATGGTTACCTGAACACATCAGCTGGTACCCGGTTGTACCAAAGCATAATCCCATTTTACATACAAAAATATGCTAGATTTATTATTTAACTGTGCCATCTTTATCCACTTACATCAAAATTTCTTATAGTTGGGAACCAGCAGTTAGCGTAATGGCTATGTCGCTGGATTCCCACGTAGTCGACCGTGGTTGGTATCTCGGATCCGGTGGCTTAAAACTCACGCCGGGCGCGTGTGCGTGCATGCCCAAGATCCCGAGAGGAGAATGGAGGAGAAGGGATTGCAGTGTGACCATCCCCTCTGAGGGGTGATTTCTCGCTTTCTGTCTCTATGTCTCTCTCTGTCTGTCTGGCGAGTGCACGCGCCCTGTAGCGAAAACCTCTTGAAAAAAAAAAAAGAGAGATACAAGAGAGCTCTCTTTCTCTCTTGTATTAAAAAAAAAAATCTTATAGTTCATCTTGTCTTCATCAAAACTTCTATTTCATTTTTACCCCCCACCGGAATCTTGAGTAATTAAGATCCTAGGAGGTTGTAGAGAGGGGAAACCCTTCAGAAGCAGGTTGACGAAGTGACTGAATCCGTAAAGAACCAGCATAATGTACCCTATCGCATGGTTACCCAATATTAATGTACCGCCGAGCGCCAAGGTGACAGAGGGCCTTTTAAAAAACGAGATAAGAGACTCAATAGAGCATTTTAATGCAGCCTCATCTCACTCATCTTCAATTATTAGGACGCGTTCACTACTGTTTTTAAAAATGTGCATGCAAATGGCATCATTAGTCTATAATTAATGCTGCTTGTCCCTGGGAGCTCTGCGGTGGCCTCTGGGTGACGTGAAGGACGCTGCCGCTGGTGCCTGCCCGGTGTTCTCCAGCGTTATTTACTGCGAGCGGTGAGTGTGGGTTTTACGCCGCTTCTGTTCCTTGCCATGCTTCGGTGCGTCCTTCTGATGAGCAGGCAATAAAGTCAAATTTAAAGGAATCCCGCTCTTCTGAAGAGGTCAAAATAAGTGCTCAGAGAGCATTTATGTTTTTCTCGTGCATATCACATGCCTGGCTAAGTGCCTTCCTGTGTAGAATTGAGCAGGGATGTAGTCCATTTGGGGAAAAGTGTCCGTCCGCAGACAAAGGCTCTATGTTATTAGCATATGATTTTGCATATGATTTGCATGTTAATGGTCTGATGTCAAAACACCTAGTCATCTGCCTGTCCCCGCCCCTTCCCCGGTTGTCAAGAAGAGCTGATGCCTCTTACTAGAATGAATTCTTAGGCTTCGCCCAGCCTCAACGGCAGCAGAATGAAAAGCTGCAACAGTGTCAAGACGTTGTTTGGATGCTACTGGAAGATGCCTGGAAAGAACAGAGAAACCACGAAGTGAAGAAGTCCGCGGCATGGGTGCCACTTCCAGTTTCTGAGATGGGAGATGGACGGTGGTTAATTTTATTTTCCAAACCCAGACGATTTTTTGAAAAGTTAATTTAACTTTATGTATTTTAATTTGGCCAGAGAGGGATAGAGTGAGAGAGACAGAGAGGGAAAGCGAGAAAGCAAGCCGCTAGGTCTGGGACTCGAACCATGGTCAGCGATGTGGGAGTCCAGTGCCCTTAACCACTTGCCGGCCCCTAGACAACTTTTTCTTCTCATTTACATAAAGTTCCAAAAATTTATTCGAATATTCTGTCAGTTACCCCTTCCTGATTGGTTTATTTTTACACAAACAAACAAGCAAAATAGCCCATGCGTACACGCCTAAGGGCTCGTGTTCCTATACAGTTGAATAGTTGAGAAATTTAGGAATAAGAAGAAACTAAATGAGGCACGTTTCAAGTAGAACATTTTAATGAAGAGCATATCCATCCGAGGCTGGCACCCTAGCTATCGTTTTGATGGGTGGAATGGAGATTTGTTAGTGGAAGGTATTTCCCCAAATTAGTAGCAGGGAAAGACTGCATCTGGAAATGCTTGCTAATAAGGGTGAGATGTTTGATTTCTGAGTCCAATTAACTCAGAAGTGATTCCAGCTCTGTGGCTCGGATAGAACCAGTACACACAACCACACACACACATGCACGCACACACACACACGTACACCCTTCCTTTATAATGTAAAGAACATATTAGGGATGATCGCAGTGTTTGTAGGTTACTGTAAAGAGATTTTAAGCTCTTGCCAAGAGGCTCAGCATTCTGCAGGAACACCTGGAGACGGACTGAAACCCCTGCCCTCCGTTCTCCTATGATCTAGCTGGGAAGGCAAGTCAGAGTTCATGAGAATGTGGCAAACATTTTATATCACGTAGACACTTCTTATGGTGTCAGAAGAAGTTTTTATTGAGTCCCGGAGACAGCAAGACAGTTGTAATGTCATTCATTATCCAGCTACTCCGCTGATATTTAGCCAAGGGCTGGTGTGTTGGGTAGAAAGCAGTAGGAGACGCAGATCTGTCTCCTGGTCCCATGACAACTCCTCTTCCCCTGGTGTAGTACAGTGGGGTTTATGGAACTCTTCTTGTACTCACTTTCTCATTTTATGATCACCTCAACCTTAAGAGAAAGTATTTATTACCCACCTTCTCCTGCCTCTTCCTCCTGAGTGACTGGGACCACAGGCTGCCCACTGTGCCTGGCTCTTTCAGACAGGATCTTGTTTTCTTTTTCTTTTTTTTTGGAGAGGTTTTTGCTATAGGGCACATGCACTGGAAAGACAGAGAGAAACAGAGAGACAGAAAGTGAGAAAACACCCCCTCGGGGAGGGATAGCCATGACACAATCCCTTCTTCTCCATTCTCCTCTCAGGATCTTGGGCATGCATGCACATGCGCCTGGTGTGAATTTAAGTTGCCAGGTCCAGAACTAGAACTGCAGTTGGCTACATGGGAGTCCAGCAATGTAACCATTATGCCATCTGCTCTGCTGGTCCGGTCCTTTTTTTTTTTTTTTTTTTTAGGGAGATTTTTGCTATAGGGCACATGTGCTCATCAGAGAGACATAAAAACAGCGAGAAACCACCACCCACCCCCTCCCTGCGGGGGGTGGGGGGATGGCCACACCACAATCTCTTCTACTCCATTCTCCTCTCTGGGTTTTCAGCATGCATGCACATGCGCTTGGTGTGAGTTTGAGGCCACCGGGTCAAGGGCTTGAACTGTGGTTGACTACATGGGAGTCCAGCAATGTAACTATTACGTCATCTGCTGGTCCCCAGACAGAAGCCTGCTGGTCCCCAGACAGGAGCCTGCCGTGTTGCCCAGGCAAGCTCACCACCCTCCTCCCTCAGCTCCCAGAGGTGCTAGGATTACAGGTGTGTGTCACTGCACTCAGCCTCTAGGTTGGACCCAGAATTGAACTCTGGCCTCCCATATGGGCCTAGTCTGTGGACCACAGACAGCATTTGGGCCTGCTACTATTTTTGGTAAAAATACTCTTAATATTTTCCATATTGAAGCAAGAAAATATGCTCATTAACCAGCATGCCACTTACTGGCTCCAATCCTTGATCTTTCATTTTGTTGCAAGTGAAGAAATAGGACCTCAGATGTGTTTGTGTCTTTCTACAATGTCAGAATTCATTGCAGAATGTGAAATTTAGCATAAGCAAAGCAGCCAGGTCAAGGGAGGAGAACAACTCACGCTAGCCAGTTCCCCTGTGCAGTGTCTAGAGGCCACGAGCCAGCTAGGAGTGCCCAGATACTCCAGGCAACAATAAAGCTGCATGAACCTCAGGGTGCACCTTCTCCTGGAGGTCTCAGCGGAGATCCGAGGACGGGTACTGAGGCTGGGACAGATGCAACGAGTGTCAGGTAGAGTTTCAGTTACCAAGGTCTGTGAATCTCTTGGAGAGTGGCCAGTAGCAAATGGCACCATGGCTTCAGAGAGGGCTCCTTTCTGCCCAAAGGTGGGACGTCTCTGAGATTAGCACCCATGTCTAAGATTTGCTCATGTGAGCCTGCCCGTCTCTGTCTGCCGGACCAGTATGCCTGGGGTCTCCAGTTTTCCGCATTCCCGTCACTCTTTCTCAGTTTGGCAGGCGACATGAGGAATTGGGGTGTGCACTCATACTCTACTGCCTGATGCAGTCTTGTCATTGTGGAATCCATTTTGTGTAATGTCGTGTTCTCTACACGTGTGCGTCTGTGTCACCTCTGCCAGCTTCATGAACACAGTCCTGGGCAGAGGAACCACCATGAGTAGTATCATCTCTCCTGGGTCATCCTGGGCTTCTTCCTGGGCCAGGAGGAAGAGATGTTTACTCAGGAACCAGGAGGTAGAATCATGACGTGCCAGAATACTATGGGACAGGGTGGTTGTGACATCGTAAGAGAACAAGTGTTTGTCCTTGGCATGGAGTTCTATATCTCTTGGGATCCGCTGAATGACAAGTGTCTTTTGTACGTCAATGGGATGATGGTGGTGGAGAACCCTTGCCTAGCTTCAGGATGAGAGCTGGTCAACTGAAACACCAAGCCAGTGTAACAGGACTAGAGGATTCAGCCCGCGCCTCCTAACCCTTCATTGTTTAGTCAGTCGTCCTACATAATGAGACTTTCATTAAAAACATGAAACAGTGGGCTTGGAGAATTTCTAAGCTGGTGAACACACTGAATCCCAGAAGGTGGGCCCACTAGACAGAAGAAGAGGGCATGGGGGCTCCGTGCCCTGTGTCCAGGACTTGGACTGCAGTCGGCCATGTGGGAGTTCAGCGACATAATCTCCACATCATCTGGTGACCCCAAAGTGAGGTAGTCTTCAGAACTTAGCCCTTGACCCACAGAGCCTTGGGGTTTGCTCTGGAAGTTAGTGTCAGAATTGGATCCAGTCAATGGCCACCCAAGTGCTGTTAGAGAACCAGAGAATCACTGGTGTTGGAGAAGATACCGTGTGTTCAGAACCTGTACAAGGGGCTTCAGAAAGTTCGTACCTCAGTGGAATTAAAGTATGAATTTATTTTTGTAGAGAATTTAGAAATCTGTGCTCAGTTTTTTTCAAAATACACATTGCCATGAGCTTTTCAAAGACCCCCTTGTCTTCTCGGATTGCTATGAAATGAATGGAGCTAACACGGGAAAGGTATTACAACTGGAAGTTGTAAAAGGTGTGGAACAGACCATCAGGGTGTTTCAAAGATGAAAAAAGAAAAGAATATTTATTCGTTGGTTAAATGGCAGACTCCCATTTCGACTTAGATTTAGGTAGACTTGGGCAGGACTGTGGGAACTGTACAGTTAAGCCAGTTCATTTTATACCCGGAAAGATGAAGGAACTTTTCTGGGCCTCGTGACTAACTAGTCGTAGGGTTGACACCAGAGGCTGAGGACTCACCCCTTGAAGTATTGTCCCCTCTTCCTCCCAGTGGCCTTCCCGCCCATGCTCATGTGAACATAAACCCCTCAGAAGCTTTCCACTTCTGTGCTGTAGATCATGCAGGGTTTCCTATCCTTGTTCTACACTCTTTTTTAAATTTTTTAATTTTTATTAATTTTTTTTTAAATTTCTGTGCTAAATCCTATCCTTCTTTGAGATTCATTTAAAATGTCACATCCTCCATGATGACGTCTCCGGATACCCTCCCTAAAGTTCTCTCTTCTACTGAGCATTCGTACCACTTAAAATTCTTCTTGGATTATTCTAACTCATGCACTGGTCTGAATACCTAGCCAGGTATAAGCTCCATTAGTAGATATGTGAGGCTGGTAAGTAGTGTGGTGGTTAAGGTGCTGGACTCTCACGTGGCTGACCATGGTTTGAGTCCCGGATCTGGCAGTTTGCTTTCTCACTTTCCTTCTCTCTCTCTGGTGAATGCATGTGCACTATAGCAAACAAAATGATAATAATAAAATAAATAATAGTTTTTTTAAAGAACGAAATATGCCTTCTGTGCCTTGTACACACTTGTTTTCCCTAAAGCACTATGAAATCTTTCCACATAATTGCTATTTCAACATTTTTTCCCCTGGTAATTAAGTGGTTTTTGTTTGTTTGTTTGTTTGTTTTTATTTTAATAGAGATTTTTGCCTTAGGGTGAATGCTCTCACTGGAAAGAGAGACAGAGAGACAGAGACAGTAAGAGGGAAAGTGAGAAATCACCTCCGGGGGGATGGCCATGCCACGATCCTTTCTGCTCCATTTTCCTCCCAGGATCTTGGGCATGCTCGCATACATGCCCAGTGTAAGTTTCAAGTCACCGGTCCAGGGCTTGAACTGTGGTTGGCCACATGGAGTCCAGTGACGTAACTGCTGTGCCATCTTTTGGCTGTGGTCTTTTTATACTGAGTCTTTTTGTGCTATAGTCTTTTTTAAGAATAGCCATGGAACCAGGATCTGGCTGTGAGTGGACTATCACATCTCACTGTCTTAACAAGCTAAGATAATTTTTCAAGATGGTATTAAATAGTGTAAATTAAATAGTTTAGCAACAATTGAAGAAAGATGTGAAATTCAAAAACTTTATTCTCACGAAGAGACGATTGTGTTTTAAGAAGTTTTTTTTATCAAACTTCTTTTTATTTCCTTTCCTTTCTCAATGTATTTGTAGGCATATTTTAAATCGCTGTTGTAGAGTTTTTGTCTCCCCTAAAACGGAGAACTGTCTCTTCCTTTCCTGCCTAAACTTTATCTATCTGGTCTGCAACCTGGCAAGGAGCTCCTGTGCCGAGTGGGGCGTTGGGGATCCCCCAGTCTTTGCGGCTTCCTGCCAGACATGTGTGGGTGTCTCATCCCTTACACCTCCCCTTCGACTGCGTCTCTTCCACAAGAGGATGTTTTTCCACGTCCAGCGTCACATTCTTCTGCAGTGGTTGTCTGTGACTGGGAAAACAGGCGCACAAAGCATTTTGCATTCTCTGGGTGTACTGCACAGTAATTCTGCTGTCTGAAAACTCTGTAATGTCAATAATTGATGCACTTGAGAAGTGGTAATTAAATTAGTTAATTATGCTGGTAAAATTACATGCAATTATGTGACTGCAGGGTATGTTTAGTAAATTAGGCTTTCCCATACTCACTACATATTGTGGTGCCAATTTTGTTCCTTGATGATTAGGTAGCTTTTGATACTTCTTAATTGATTTAATACCTGGATCTTCATTAGCTCTTGATTGCTATGCTATGTATGTCTGACATTTTTCCTCTCTGATATTTTACGGAGATCATACATCAGGGAAAATATACGTACGTGTCTGTGGATAGCAAGTACATATATGTGAGTTGACACACGTGCTTTTTCTTTCAGACATTTACAAGTTGACATGGTCACTCTGCCCACTGCCCTACCCCCTTCCAGCAAGTAGCTAACCTTAAATATTGGCTCAAACAGAGCCTAAGAAGGTAACTCTTCCTGAGCACGCTAAAGGAAAGGAAAGCGTCATGTTTATTTTGCTTCTGAGGTATCAGTATGAATAATGCTAGGCAACCACAACTCAGACCTTGTACGAAAGTTAATCATTTCACCTCTTTCAGTAAGAGCCAATAACCCTTAAAAACAATCCTTACCAATGAGGAGTTAGGAGAAGGAGCTACTAATGGAGCCTGAAAAGCTCCAGTGGATCCTTAGAGCATTTCAGTCCATTAGGCGGTCTCATGGCATTAGGAGGTCCCCATGGGGCAATGGAGTCCTCAGGAAAAAACAAAAACAGAACAAAGAATATACCATGGATGAAGCATATGGCTGGAGCGTCTTGGTTCAAGATTGTGAGTTGTGGAGAACTAGAGGAATCCCAGGGATTGCTTGTCCCACCCCCTTACATGACAGACGAGGTGACTGTCCTATCAAATGCCTTGTAGGTGGCCCTCAGTGAAGCCATGGCCAGGCCGGGTCTGGAATTTAGGTCTTCTGCCCCCTGGCCGGTGGGAACATCTCTACAACATTCTCGCTGCCTTCTACTTTGTCCATGCTCCCCCAGGTACTCGCTGTAAACCTTCGGGTGGCTTTTACTCACACAGGGGCCAGGACCTTTCGGAAGCGCTCCTTTAACTGCACACTGAGCGTCAGGGAGTGAGCACGCCAGCTGCCATCACCCATGTTCTAGAAAGTCGGTCTTGTGTTTCTGTTTGGTTCTTGAGAAGTCAGCGCCTAGCCAGCACCTGCAACTTTCCCTGTATTCTGTATCCCAGCCAGGAAGTGAATGAGGTATCCTGACAGGGACACGCTTCTGGGGAAGAAAACATCCCTACCAGTGTTGGGAGAAGGCAGAGTGGTTGGCCACTCTTTGGGACTTCTGTCCTTTGACCAGGGGGATGAACAGACAGACCCTCTTCCTCTACAAAGCTTCTGTGGTGCTGTGATTCCGTGATCATAGAATGCTGTATTTCTGGGAACCAGCAGTTAGCGTAATGGCTATGTCGCTGGACTCCCACGTAGTCAACCGCGGTTCGCGTCGTGGACCCGGTGGCTTAAAACTCAAGCCGGGCGTGTGTGCATGTATGCCCAAGATCCCAAGAGGAGAATGGAGGAGAAGGGATTGTGGTGTGACCATCCCCCCGAGGGATGGTTTCTCGCTTTCTGTCTCTATGTCTCTCTGTCTGTCTGGCGAGCGCATGCGCCCTATAGCAAAAACCTCTCCAAAAAAAAAAAAAAAA
>NW_006159611.1:254798-263368 GCF_000334495.1 Tupaia belangeri chinensis | reverse complement strand
CTGGCGAGCGCATGCGCCCTTAAGCAAAAACCCCTCCAAAAAAAAAAAAAAAAAAGAATGCTATATTTCTGACATGGATGTGCAAATACCACTGCTTTTTTCTTGCACTTTTAAAAAATGTCTTGGGTAGATGAAAAGGAGTGTTAAGATGAATGGTGATCACAATTTTCATTTGCACGATGCTGTAGATTGTCTTAAATATTTTCACCTACTTTATTCCTGCTAACTCTACATCTATGCATGCTCACTACATATTGTGAGAGAACAAGAGTTATTCCCAATTCATAGGTTCTTGTTACTCCAACCCAGAGGTCTCACAGGATTAGAATGGCAAAGAGCTGTGCAGGCTCATCCAACCTGGTCGGCAAGGACGAGTAATACTGAGTTCTGCTTGTGTCTTATGAACGCAGACATTTTACAAAACCTGTCTGTGCTCTCCTGTAGGAAGTTTCCCAAAGTCTCTCCAGGCTGGAGTGAGAAAATCTCACAACATGTATTTCCCTATCACTGCGTTTCTGCTCCGTTCTGTGTCTGGTCTCATATTCATGTGTGACACTAGGTCATGAAGTTATTGATGGGAGGGGCTCTGGTTAATTTGCTTTCCATTAACCTGTAGCTCTGTGTCTGGTAGGTGCCCAGCCAATGGCTGTTGAATGGGTAAATGAGTGGTTATTGGTCTAGAAAATTCATTATTCTTATCATTATCAAAATTTTCTTTTTTTTAAGTTTTTGCTGTAGGTTGCATGTGTTCACTGGAGAGAGACCAAGAGAAAGAGAGCAAGGGAAAGGGAGAAACCACTCCCTCCCCCAGGAAGGTGGCCGTGCGATAATCCCTTCTCATCCATTCCTCGTGGGGTATTTTGGGCACTCATGCACACACACACCAAGTGTGTTTTTCAAGCTACTAGGTCTGGGACTTGAACCATGCATTCAGACATGTGGAATCAAGCCACCTTAACCTCTGTGCCACCTGCTAGCCCTCACTATCCACCTCTTATCTCTGCACTTTTTCCCTAATAGATACATGTGTCTATCTTGTTAGGACCACCCACAGTGCTTTGGTTGAATTTATTATTACCATAATTTAAATTAGACATTTGAATGCATTCTATATATCTTTAATCTGATTATCTAATATAATCTGAAGATGCACTTGGTCATCGGGTGGAAGATTTTTATTTCATTAACTTCCAACTGATTAGATTCTTCCAGTTCTATGCATTCCAACAGTACATGATACTTAATGCAGTTATAAAACATGTTCTAGTCTCACATAAAGCATTGGGTTAAAACACCAGATGTATTTAAATTTCTTTCCTCATGTCTTACAAGAATAACTTACATGGGTGTATTTTAATATTTTCCATTTGAATTGGCATTGGCCTAGGTGGGAAGTCAGTAAAAGAAGCCTTTGGTAAATCTTACAGGTAGTGAAAGGACTGGGGAGGAGGAGGAGTCGCGGGAGAAGGGAGGACGTTGTCGGGAAGAGAGGAGGCTGTCGCCGTGTTGATGGAAACCCTGCTGCTTCCCTCTCCCCTGCCAAGGGCAGGCAATAACACCACCTGTCTGTTTGGCAGCCAGAGATACCTACACACGGCTCGTGTTTTTCCCTCTCCAGATTTCAAGATGCAGATTGGAGACCTAGCTAGCTAAATCAACAGGTGAAATAAAACGCCGTGAAACCAAACATCGCTCTCAGCTCTGCTGTGTGGGGAAAGGGAGGGGCAGCTCTCTCGAGGCCCCCTGGTGAGTTTTGTAAGGGCTTCTTGTCACAAACCTTTGCTCAGCCCCTGGGCTCTGGCGAAGCCAGCAAGCTATCCTGGAAGCTGGCATGCCGCCATGGGAGCAGATGGCCAGGAGCGCAGGCGGCAAGGGAAGCATGCAGGAATGAGGCAAGAGAGTCTGAGGGCAGGAGCGCTAGGCCGAGCCCGGCGTCTGTTTGTCCAGTGGTTAGCTCTGAGTTCCTCATCAAAGTGGGCATCAGGGATGTTTGGTCTGCGTGTCTGCCGTTGCTTACTGTAGGCCGACATTCCACTGCTGTCTCATCTGTATCTGATTATTAGCTTTTCTCTCCCTTACCCGCCACACCTAGGGCCTGTGAGCTCACCAGAGGAAGACAGAAAGTGAGCAGTCACCCCCTAGAGCGGATGCCCATGCACAATTCCTTCTCCTCCATCCTCTTCTCGTGAATTGGGGCATATGCCATGTACCCAGGGTGATTTTCGAACTGCCAGTTCTGGGATTCAAACTCTGGTCAGCCATGTGGGAGTCCAGTGCCTTAACTACCACGCCACCTTCTGGTCCCTATTACTAGCTTTTCTACGCCAACTCTACATGTGTAGGTGTATGGGATACCACAAGAGGTTGATGAAAAAGAGAGAGAGATTCTGAATAAAACCATCGGTGTTACTAGTTTGCCTGGCCCAACCAATTTATTCTGGGTCCCGCTGACAAAGTCATCTCTTAAAGTACAGCTTGGATTGGATCTCCTCTTCCCTAAGACTTGGATGATGATGAGAGCGGTCTTGACCATGGGGGCTAGTGGGTGAGTGGGTGCTATTTATTAAGCACTTCTCTGTACAGGGTTCACTTCATAGACAATTGGACTCAGAAACTCGATTCCTATCAAAGGTGCCAGATATAAAAATGTCAGAACTGGAATTTGAACCTATATCTGTTTGACTCTACAAACACCCCCTCACAAATACACTCTGGTGTTTGTTTGTTTGTTTGTTTTTTCCAATATAAGCAAATTCATTTGCCAAAGCTTCTCTGGGACTTTTTTTTTTTTTTTAAATCAACTGTCCATTTAAAAAAAGAAAAACTTTCAATTTAATTCAAAATGTAATTTAACTAAAACTTAAATGTGTTTAGTTTTGAGATGTTTCTCTGTTACTTAATCTCTTCTGTGTTTCTTCTGAGCCATGAGATTTAAGTTAATGAGGACCAGAATAAACCATATGTCTTAAGAAAGTTCTGCATTGACCCTCCACATCGTGGTGGTGCAGGTCACTGTAAAGGAAGCATTTCTTATCCATTTCCAGAAACTGATGGTCTATTTTTAATCAGATGATACTTCTGTTTTTTTTTATGGGCTGATCTGTGATTTTATGTCTGAAATCAGCAAGTGTAAAAAACAAAGAACATCTAATTCATTTTCTTTGCAGACTAACTGAGATTCCAGCATTTCTTTTCTGTTCTTCACTCTCTCAGGAAAAGGTGCTAACCATTCTAATCTTCCTTATTTTCAGTGTAACTCTCTTCTGGCAGATTCTCATTTCTGGCAAAGAAAGGTTTCTTCATACGTTTGATGATGAGTCTCTTCATGTTCTTATTAGCTATCACATAATAATCATAATCATATTAGCTATCACATAATAATCACAAAGATCTCAGGAACATACAGAAATAAGCATTTATTTTAGGCTCTGCAGCCAGCTGAGGTTTGGCCATTGAGGCTGCCTAAGCTGAGGTTGGCTCACGGGGTCTCTCGGTCTCTAGCTGGGGCAGGGGTTAGCTTGGGCAGATAGTTTTTCTCAGCAAAGTCATAAGTTCAAAAAGACAAGTGTGATCACTCAGACCTCTTTATAGGCCTCTGGTCATATGGTGCCTATTATTATTTTACTGACTCAAGCAAATCCCAGGTTCAAACCCAAAGTGGGGATATACCCTCTGACTCTTCTTATATTTGGGGGGGGTGGGGGGCAGAGTTCACGTGATAGTGATGATAAAGGGAGGCTGGGGTGAAGAACTGAGGCCATCAGTCCAGTTTCTGCCCGTTGCTTACTGCATGTCCCAGGTATCTTTGTTTTGTACACTTAAGTCCTGGGCTGATTATGTTTTGTATTGGACCATTTATTGCTATTCCCATAAAATTGCAAGTCTCAGTTTTTGCATCCATGCAAAGTCTGTTGTTTATATATATATATATATATATATATATATATATATATATATATATACTTTAAACAACACTTTTCTCTTTCAGGGCCACCTGATCAAATCTTTTTCCAGGAGGATGATCATTGCAGACCTTGGTTCGCCTCCCTGTACACGGTAAGGCCCCTCTGCCCCAGCTCTGTGGCAATGGAATGCTCTGTGTCATACCTACCCATGTATGAAACACGTCCTTTCGCTATAAAGAAAAACCTCCTAATAGAGATTGAGCTGCTGCTGGCCCTTTCTTTAAGCACAGACGCCAACGACATCTGTGGGACATTTCTGTCTTCCCCGGCTATGTCACGTGAAGGCCTTGCCTTGTAATCACCTTCACCCACTGACGTTGGGCTGAACCCCCCTGTACGAAGGATCAGAGAGGTAGAGGCAGGGCGGAGAGAGAGTGTGCACGTGCAGGTGAGGAGATGAGAGGAAGTTCTGGCTTGTACGTACACGTGTTGTGTGGTCAAGCAGATGGTGTTAATTTTAGAATTCGGCATAATCTTCATTTCTGTCGTAGCGGTCCCCTGTCCATCAGTAAGTGTATTGACGTTGGGTTACATTGTAGAACAAATACACACGTTTATGACTACTTGGGTTTCAGCAACTGCCTCTTTAAAATTCCCCATCCGAGGACCTGTGAGAGAAGTTACAGTTTAAAATCCTTGCTCACATCTTATTTTCATGGTTACCAAGCAAAAGGGGCTGATTCAGGCATTTGGGAGCATCGGAGTACTTAATCTGTTACCACTGCTTTGCAACGTATCATGTTCTAGAGTTCTGGGGAGCAATCTTTATTTATTTTTGGAGCTCACAGATTGCATTTGAATGAGTCAGGAATATTTTTCCAGCTTATTTTAGTTAACTTACTCATATTTTGCCCCAATGGATAAAAAATATGCTGTTTTCCAAAGAGTTAGTATTAGTGGCGGGTGATAGACCATTATTTCACTCAGTCCAAGGACGAAAGAAATTCACCTACTTTTCTGTTTCTGTCCGTGTACCTGAAGGTGTGGCCTTGCCAAGGTAGCACGTTTCTGTTTCCAGATAACTCAAGGTGAAGTTCATATAGAAATTTTCTTTGATTTCACTCCCCATTCCCTGAAGCTTTATGTTCATAGATAACCCTTCTTCTTGAACCCTTTATAAACCTGTGAATACTCCTTTGCCTTTAAGAGCTACTCAGGTGTTAAATGTTGAGTATCGAACTCAAAACTTGCACTCCCAGGGTGGGGGGGGGCTAGTTACCTGGTGATCTGTGGTTATTTTTGTAGCACCTGTGGATTCCAAGATCGGTCGTTGGTTTCATGCGAAGCATGCGTCATACATTTTGAGTAACTCCGTGAACACAGGAGTTTCTGATGATCTCTGCGATAAACTATCCATAGCACCAAATTACAGCAGAACAAATAAGCTCCACGAGAATCACTTTCTTTTTCCGTACCAACATTCATCATTGTATATGTGGACACTTTAAAAATAAGGCGAAAGGGCCACCATTTTGTTTTTGATCGATGGGATCTAAAGTTGCTCCAGGCTCCCCAGTGCCACGGATGATGCCTGGATTGAAAAGGTTCTCGAATGAGTAAGGAGATGTAGGGCGGAATAGCATGCAGCTATGTACGGACACGTTTACTAGAAATAGTTGCCACACATGCCAGAAGGTCGATCAGTGATGCCACTTTTATTTCTACTCTTTTTCCGACTACCCTTGCAGATATTATTCTTAAGTATTCAGAGACTGTTGGAAGCATCACGCATCAGACAGGATTAGAGATAAGAAAGCTAAAATGGACCCAATTTTTCAGCCCATTAATCAAACCCATAATTCCCATTAAGGCAGGTAAAACAAAGAATAATGCCAAGAAAAAAATATATATATACACCATACTTTGAGCATGTTTAAAACCTGAACTCAGCGATTACTGTCCCAGGGTACAGTAGAGACACTTCTGAAAGGCAGAGAGGTTTAAGACTCTCATTAAGGGAACGTTGCCTGCATATGCAGAGAAAATGGGGAAAAACGAACCTAAAGTTCCAACAAAACATAACTCACATCGTTCCTCCCACTCTGTTTCTCTGAACGATTTTCTCCGTTGCAGTCTGAGTAAAATGGAGCTTGAAATAGACAACATGGGACTAGATTTTTTTTTTTTAATGTAATATCTTAATGGAACTGCTACTCCCTTCCTTCTGCACAAAAAATTATTTGGTTTTTCCATATACTTAGAAAGGACAATTCGAAGTTTCCAGTCAATGTGCTTATTTTCCATAAGTACCACCAGCGGGCTCCTAGGTATGCCATGCTTGGAATATTCAGGGGGTATATTTATTTGGTCGTGCCTTACTGGGTTAGATTGGGTACCGTTTGTACTTGCACGTTTTAATGGAGATGATAGCTGAATGTGAATGAATGCCTCCTCTGTGGGTAAAACGAAGCCTAGAAGCCAACAGCTATAGCAGCTAAACATGCGCCAATTCTCATAAAAAGAGCAGCCACAGGCAGGGAAGGCTGGGAGGAAGGCACACAACCGAAAATGCCTTGGTGAGCTGCCTTCTCTGTGATCCCTGTGCCCAGGCCTTCACTAACTGACGCAGCCCTTCACCCCACTAACAGATGCACCCACCCACACGTGCCCGGGAGCCAAATGAGAGCAGGCTCTCTCTTTTCTCTTCTCTAGCAAAAATGTCAGCCCTCTTTCTTTGTAAAGCACCATTTTGAAAAAGTAGGGATTACTATTTGGAATTCTCCAGGTCTCTGTCTTTCAGATTTCAGAGAAGAGTGATCCTTAGAGCGATTGGCACGTTCAGCATGGAAGGTGACAGTTCAGTGGCCCATGTCTCCAGCTACTGTATCCCTAACTTCTGTTTTTTAAGTTTTATAAAACTGTAGCTCATTTAAAAAAAACCCAAAAAACAAAAAACCTAGCGCCATTGGGTGGTGTGGTTGTTCCACTGGACTCCTACATGACTGATGGCAGTTCAAGTCCCAGACCTGGCAGCTTGTCTTCTTTCACTTGCACTTTGCATCTCTCTCTGGTGAGCACAAGTGTCCTATAGCAAATTTTAAAAATAATAATAAATAAAATTAAATAATTAAAAAAATCTCCCCCCCCCCAAACCCTAGAGTAAACCAAACTAAGTAAATAAAACCAAGATTCTCGATCATCCTACACACGGTTCTGAAAGCTTCCTGACTTACGGAGACTGGGCCAGTCTCATGCAGGGTGAGAAGGAAAGAGGAGGAAACCTGTGGTTTCTAGAATCTGTACCTTCACAAACATTATTTCTAACACAATTGTGGGTGCCCTGTAAGCAAAATACAGTCACTTGCTTTTTCATTGATTCAGTGAGCAGGTACCAGGCCCTGCGTTGACCAATAACGACTGAAGGACAAGTTAAGATATCATTTCCAAGGAGTTCATGATATATTGAGAAAGCTAGGCACTGCATAGAAACTTACCTGTTTATATAATTATTTATTTATGTGTCTACTCTGGGCATGTGTGTGCCCTAAATCCTGATAGAATGGAGAAATTGAACAAAGGGATTGTGGTGTGACCATGCCCCACTGGGTGTGATTTATCTTTCTCTTTTTTATGTGTCCTCATGTCTGATGGCAAAAAAAACCCAAATAAATAAATAAATAAAACTATATAGTAAAAGAAGAAAGAGGACAAACCATCTTGTACCCTGAGAAATAGATGTAATACTTCGGTCCTAACTTGTCCGCTCTTGAATCTGTTTGGTTTCCTCAGATGCCCTTGAGAATTTCTGTTGCAATCTCTTAACCATTCGAATATACAAAGGAGTTGTGGAAAGACAAACACGAAATCAAGTAGTTCAGCCTAGAATTGCTGAGAAGGCTCCAGGGAGGAAGTGTCAGTTGGGTCCTGAAGGCTAGATTGAAGAGAACAAGTGCAAAGGCACATGGTGTGGGTGGCACAAAGTCCCCCGGACTGGTGCAGGGATGGAGGAGAGTCTAGATCTTTACCTTTCGGAGAGGTAGCCAGTATCACATGTGGCCCACGTGTGGCTGTGTATAGTTCAATTCATTAAAAGGGAAGTATTAAACACTTAACTTCCTCAGTGGCATTTCCAGCATTTGGTGGCCAGATGTGGCTAGTGGGCGCTGTGCTGGACAGTGAAGATCAAATTTGGCTCTGGGGGACATACCCATCTCTGTCCCTTGTCTTGAGTGAGATTGTCGGTACCATCCAAAATGGCTTCCTGGCCGTCTTTCCTCCCTGTCACAGTTCCTTCGTGCTGTTACTACATTCTGCTGTCTTTATCTTCCAGGAAATAGTGACCTTTCTCCATTTTATGACGAATTTGTAAATTCAAAGTGGCATACTTTGATGTACTCTTTGATATCACCAGGTGCATCTTCCTCAGATAGTTCTCAGTCTCAGAGAGAGAAACTGAGCTGAACTAGGTAAGAATCCCCTTTTGCAACAGGCCAACTGTTCTCAATGGATCAAGTTCTATGCCGAGTTTATAAACTACTAGTTTGAACCCCTGTGGAATTGCTAGTCTGGCAGGTCTTTTTGAGGCAATTACTGGAAACTGCATTTGGTTCAAACTAACAGAGGTAATGTCTCCCTTACTCATTTCCCTAGGAGAGTGTAGACATC
>NW_006159611.1:236989-254587 GCF_000334495.1 Tupaia belangeri chinensis | reverse complement strand
AAGAGTACATGGTTCTACATGGCATTGTGCTAGCAAGCCCTTTGCTAATGATTGTGCGTGAAGACAAAGTTGTTGCTGATCTCTATGGCTGTGTCATTGTCTCTGCTCCCTAGAGTAATGTGGGATGGGGGAGAAGCTGACCCACCCACTTTAGTCACGTGGACTCATCAGGGTACCAAACACGTGTAAGGTCACTCTATTATTTTCAGTTTTGATTAAGTTTATTATCAACCTCATGATCGCTAATGTTGGGTTGAGACTTGGAAGTCTGACTTGAACAATGAAGATGGTAGTGTATATAATTTGTTCAATTTAGTCTTTAACATGGTGGTACTTGTTCTACATGCTTAGTACTTAGAGTTTTGGTCTACTGTGGTGTTCTTTAAGTCAACAATGGGTAATTCCATCTTTAAAAATATCACTCTTGCTTATGGAACCTGATGAATATCAACCAAGCGAAATGAGTCACTATATTCCCTGACCAAAATCTATCTGATATGAAGATTGGCCTGACAGTTCTTTTTAAAGAATTATTTATTTAATGCATTATTATTATTTTTTAATTTGACCAGAGAGAGAGAGAAAAACAGAAGGTGAGAAAGCAAGCTGCCAAGTTGCGAACTCAAATCATGGTCGGTCATGTTGGATTGCACCCTAGCCACCATGCCCCCTGCCAGCCCCATGGCCTGATAGGTTTCCCTTAGGAGTACAGCTGTCGAACTCAGAATACTGCTCTGCTTCCACTTAAATAGAAGGCTATAAAAAGAGAGCCCTGTTTTCATAGCGTGGGTCAGTGTGCTCACATGCTTATGTGTACATTGGAAGAACGATTTTGTTTAGTATGGAGCCCTAGCTATTTAACAAGACTTTACAAATAACCTTGACTGTATGATGTAAAGGCAAACGGTCTTCCGAGTCCTAGCTTCGTGATTCTTTATTCGGTTAGGTGCGAATGTGCACTCTGGTCCTTATGTTCTCATGCAGTGTTTAATTGCACAGATTCCATTAAAAAAATCACTTAATATAAGAAAACAAACACTCTTTTTTATTGCCACACTAAATACTTTTGCCAGCAAATGCTTTTGGGGGTGCTTTTTATTTATGGATTTTTCACAATGCCGGAGAGCTTTTGTCTTTTTTAGTGCGGTACATTTACAGTTGTGGGCTGATCGTTTTCTGGTTGGTTTCACATTGAGCTCTTTCAGAACCAGTTGCAGTAGTAATAGTTTCATACTGTTTATACTTTCCCCCCCGAGTCCTCTGTTAAATCTTTGTCACTCTATCAGTGACACTGCGGTACGTTACACTATACATTCTTAGGCTATTAACTTTGGGCATTGCTAATGATTTCTTTTATAAATATATATATATCTATCACATAAAGCATGTAAATGTTTCTTATTAAAACAAGAAAACTCAAAACATCAACCCTATCAGCAAAATAAAGAGCTGGAGTGTTTTTTTCTTTTTATTCCAAGTGAGATTGCAAGAGAGAAACACAGGTTTGTAACATCTCAGCGCTGGGAAACAAAGTGAATTATAGAAGAGCCCTAAAGGGAGAGATTTAGTTTTCTTAAAAAACAGCTTGTTTGGTATTCCATTCCTATGATTTAAATTAAAAAAAAAGTAACATGTTTGTAAAATCGATAATAGCGGCATAAGAGTTTTCTCAGCTAGAAGAAACTGTGTCTTAGTGAGAAGGAGAAGGTAGAGGGCTCTCCGTGTCACCTTGAACCCCACATCCCTGTCCCGGGATTCAGGGACAGGAGCTGGGGGAGTTCCTCCCCTTAGATCAGGCAGTGCCAGGGAGGATTAAACGTGGAGGAAGTCTGTGGAGAGTACCTAGAAAATGAGCCCTCTTGGGAGCAACATTAACTAACGAAAGATCTAAGGGGACAGAATGGTTCAGAAATGGAACTGATTAGAAGAAAAGCATCTTCATAATGAGAGTTGCTTGGGCCTTAAAACAAATAAAAAAATCTGAGGCCATCCGGTAGTGTGGAGGTTAAGGTGGTTGGGTCCCACATGGCCGACTGTGTGGGTTGAGCCCCCGATCCAGTGGCTTGAAAATCACCCCAGGCATGTGTGTGGGCATGCCCAAAATCCTGGGAGAAGGATGAAGGGAAGGGGTTGCAGTATGACTATTCCCTCTGGGGGGGTGATTTGTCACTCTCTCTCTCTCTCTCTCTCTCTTTCTCTGGCCAGTACACATGCTCTATAGCAAGCTAAAAATAAAAAAGAAAAAGCCTGGAAGTCACTGGGCTCCTGCCCGACACCTGATTACTCTCATGCGTTTTGAACACAGGATGATTTAGAAACCCTTCATGAAGGCGCCAGCATCTAACTGGGCCAGAGTCAGGCCAGTTGTCTATGGAGTAAGCACGGATGGGAAAGAGGAGAGCAAAATCAAAAGAAATGGAGTGTGACAGGAAGTCATGCTGGGGGACGATGAAAGAAGAAAAGCAAAGGGGAGAAAAGAGGAGAAGACCCAAGGGTATTGAGGGATGTCAGATTTTTATGACAAACTATTCCACGAACTGGCATAGGTCGTTCTTGGCCTAGAACTACCAAGCTGGTGACATGAGACCCGCAAAAAAGAGAACAAAATATTGTTTCCTTACTGCACTAAGGGGGTTTGGGGAAACGTTTACAAAATCTTTATTGGGGTTGCCCCAGCAGCAGCAGTCACATCTGGCTGGCTTCTTTGCCGTGGACCTCCCCCCTGCAGCAGTGGGTGGGAGGCCCCACAGCAGCCTCAGTCTCTGTCCTGGCAGACGTGCATCTCCCAGAAATGATGTCCAGAGGGAGCGAGGTCAGCAGACCAGACGTGAGGTCAGTGTCAGGGGCCATGCTGGGAATGGATCCTGGTCCAGCCTTAATGCTGCTCAATAGAGTGGCCCCGCGGCCAGTCCCAGGGCCACCTCATCCATGTGTCTACTTGCCCGTGGAAATGGGATGTCCTGAGCCTTCTCTGGTGGAGCAGGGCTGGGGCAGAACAGAGATGCCAGCAAAAACCAAAACAAAGTGTAATTGCTACTATTTTTTTTTTTTTTGAGAGATTTTGCTGTAAGGCATGTGTGCTTGCTGGAGAGACAGAAAGCAAAAAGTCACCCCTCTAGAGGGGCTAGCCATGCTGTCATTCCTTCCTCTCCATTCTCCCCTCAGGATTTTAGGCATGCGTGCACATACACCCAGCATGAGTTTTAAGCCTCTGGGTCTGGGACTCGAACCACAGTCAACCATAGGGGAATCTAATGCCTTAAACACTATGCTACCTGCTGGACCTTGTGCTTTTTTCTTTTTAAAACTCACTAACTTGTGTATAGCGATTGAATGTATTTTTAAAAAAAGTTTAAATGAAAAAGAAAAGAAAAATCACTGATGTGCACATGCCCTTACCAGAGAGAGACAGAGAAAGAGAGAGAGAAAGTGAGAAAGTCTCCATGGGGGATGGACATGCTGCCATCCCTTCTCCCCAGTGCTCCCTCTTTTCAGGATTTTGGACATGCATGCACAGGTGTCTGGTGTGGTTTTCAAGCCAGTGGGTCTAGACTCAGACTGCACCATTGGCCATGTGGGACCCAGCTGCTTTAATCCCATCAGCTGGTCCCATTTTTTCTCTCTTAAAACAAATTTATTATAATTCACTGTGAACTAATCAGAGTTCTTTCCTAAAATTTCCAAAGCTAAGGGTCTGGCTTACTGGCAGGTGTTTTCCCCAAATACAGCGGAACCCTTCCTTAAAAGTCACGATTTCGAGGTCCATGATATGGCGAATACCTTGGTCTTTTCACACCCAGTGCAGAGCTAATCAGTGGATCTGTTGTCTCCAGGAAACCGAGAAGGAAAACAATCAGCTCTGTTCTCTCTGGGGCAGCAGACCAAGCTGTAATGGGGAGCTGAGCATGCCCTGGAGCCCGCAAGCCCCAACACACAGGTGAGCACCACCTGGCTGACCTAATGCCAGGTGCTCCCTGGTTGCCAGGTAACGCCAGGGCCTCAGGGTGCTTTAAGAAGCCCAGCAGTTGGGCTTGGAGAGGTGTGGGCACGGCCCGTGGTGACTGTAGAGGGCGGGGCAGTCGGAGTCACTCTCAGGGCAGCTGGCAGTGTGACTGCGCTTCACCTCAGTGGCAAGTGGAGACAAGCTGGAGGTGGCCTGGGTGCCGTTCTCCCTCAGCTTCCCGTGCAGTGAAAGGGTTCTCTCTGATGAGCAGTGATCTTACAGATGCAGAGGGAGGAAAGGAAACGTGTTGTTCATCCATACAGCCTGTTATAGGCTCGTATATTTATAGCTTACACACACGCACGTGTGCACACACGCATGCAAGAAACAGCACAGCTCCTGCCCTTTGTAAAGCTAAATTCTAAAAGTTCTTCTCCGACTTGGACAGAAAGATAGAGCGTGTTCTCATACACTCAAAGGCACTATCGTTTCTGACATGAGCTGCTGACTGGTTGGAAACACCTGCATAGAGGTCCCGGATTTGCAGATTTCATTATCTTCAATGTTGGCAGGGAGTCCTCCAGTCGTTTGAGAGTCACATGAAATCTGCCCAGATCCCAGTGTCCTGAGAAACCCAGCATTTCTCTCCATCTCTTGAGGCGTTCTTGAGGGTATTTGGTCCCCCTCAACCTCGGGCTCCCACTTTTCTCTTGCACAGATGGGATTCAAATCATGGTTCCTCGCACACGGTCTTCACATTAAGTCTCTCATTTCCTGGACCGTTTTTGTAGCAACTTTGTGCATAGGGAACGCCTTGCTCCCCACGACTGCTAGAGGGAAAAGGAGCCACCCTGTCCTAAGCTAGTGTTGATTTTCTTGAGGTGCTAGTAGTCGTTACCAGCCATTCTACGTACTCGTAAATCTGTGCTTCATTCCTCTTAATCAAGAGTACAGCAGAATACGTGTGCACAGTGGTGGTCTTAGACTGGAATTCATTTGCAAGGAGAAGCCCAGTGTTTTAGAGCCAGTGTCTTCCAGAATCTGCATCCGTGGGTTCATTAAGGTCAGAGAAAGGTGAGTGTTGGCAATCGCCTTGTTCTCTTGATCCACGGCCTGTCTTCATGGCTGAGTCTTCCCTCTGCCTACAGTGTCATTTCTCACCTAGGGGATACCTGTGTGTTCCTGGACTCGGTTAAGGTGAAGACAAGATAACTTATTTAATTAGGCTTGAGGAAAGGTGAAGGTTCACAGTCAGCTGCTTCATCCCCACCTGGAATCCGACAAGCGAACAGGGAGCACACACCAGCCAACCTTTCTAGCCCAAGGGCTATCAATCTGCTTTATATGTCTGAGTCACCGAGAGAAGAGAAAGATTTATAGGCGTTCTTTCAGCACTTACTCAACAGATATTTATTGAACACCTACTCTGGTCCGAGCGTTGCATTTAGAAGCCAGTGCTGCAAACTATCAATCTGCTTTATATGTCTGAGTCACCGAGAGAAGAGAAAGATTTATAGGCATTCTTTCAGCACTTACTCAACAGATATTTATTGAACACCTACTCTGGTCCGAGCGTTGCACTGTATTTAGAAGCCAGGGCTGCAAACAAGTCCTTCTTCCTCAGTGCTTGAACACTGATCTTTTTAACTGTTTCTAGGTCTTATTCCAAGTCTCAACCCACGTATTGATTGGATGCTTACAAGTATAAACGCTCTCTAGGGCTGGCAATTGTCAATATTTGCAAAGTTCGAAACTTGGAGAGTTGGAGAAAGCTTATGTTCTGTAGGTATGTGCCTTCATGTACCTTATATTAGAGCACAGCCTGGGTTGAGTTTGCATTATGTATTTGTTATTTACAAAGCCACACTGACCGGCCAACCAAGCAAAAAATGTAAGCATCACTTGGACAGACCTCACGACTGGGGGACAGAGGCTTCCAGGCCCTTCTCAAAAGTCAAACCAACTTTCTGCTGCAACTTGCGGTACAACAGGGTCTCAGTATCAAGTGTGTATTCGAAAAGATGATTTTTTAAAAATGAAAACTGTTCATACTTGCACAAAGATGTTAATAGTTCTGTAGATGAAATTTTTCCAGTTTGGTCATAACTAACTCCAGGATCCGGAAGATGAGCAGAGATGCCAAGTTCATTAAATAGACGCCACATTTGGCAAGGAAGGTGAAAATCCAGCCTTTGGTCCCAGTCGTCAGCCATGATGCTGTATCTCCGGTGTGTGAATGAGGAAAATACCACCTTTGTGAGGCCTGTGGCTCCCATCCAGAGGCTCACACTGCGCCAAAGATGAGAGCTTGCGAGAAGAGCTTCTCTTTCTGAACTTGTCAGCCCTCTTCGGGAGCAGCCCTCATCCTGCTCAAGTGGAAACACGTGGCTTCAAGTGCCGCTCGCAGAGCTCGGTGGGTTCCCAAGAAGAATTTTGCCACACTGATTCTAGAACCACCAGCCTTTCAAAACCCAAGACTCCAGGGACCAGAAGTTGGTGTAATGGCTATGTCGCTGGACTCCCGTGTAGTTGACTGCAGTTCAAGTCCTGGACCCGGTGGCTTAAACTCACGCCGGCGCGTGTGCGTGCATGCCCAAGATCCCTAGAGGAGAACGGAGGAGAAGGGATTGCGGTGTGGCCATCCCTCCCTGCGGGGGTGATTTCTCACTTTCTGTTTCTTTGCCTCTCTCTGTCCTTCTGGTGAGTGCACGTGCCCTATAGCAAAAACCTCTCTAGGGACCACCAGTTAGCGTAATGGCTATGTTGCTGGACTCCCACGTAGTCGACCACAGTTTGAGTCCCGGACCTGGTGGCTTAAACTCATGCTGGGTGCGTGTGCGTGCGAGCCCAAGATCCCAAGAGGAGAATGGAGGAGAAGGGATTGTGGTATGGCCATCCCCCCTGGGGGGTGATTTCTCCCTTTCTGTCTCTCTGTCTCTCTCTGTCTGTCTGGCAAACGCACGTGCCCTATAGCAAAAACCTCTCTAAAACAAACAAACAAACAAAACTCTCCAAAACAGAAACAAAAACAAAACAAAAAACCAAAAAAGGCCCAAGACTCCTGTCATGCATTCTCATTCTATCCTCTAGAGACAGATAACCACAACTATGTCGTCTGGCAATGCCTTCTTTTACCGAGCACCAGGGATAATCAATATGCGTTATCAAACTGCGTGGCATCTCCCACTGTAACCTTCTGGAAGTGCTGATATGTCCCCTTATCTAGTGAACTGTGGTCCAGTGTTCCCTGGACAGCCCCAGTTGACTCCTGTCCTGGTGTATTTACACCAGGAGGACAAGGTCCATGTTACTCTTGCATGCCATGCCCCCTTCACTCTTACAGGTGCCCTGGTTTGAATGATCAAGTATCTTGTTGCCTTGCCTGTAACCTAGATTTTGTTTTTTAAGTGTACTTATTTTATTTCTCATGAAAGTGAAAGATGGGAGAGGGGAGTGAGAGGCCCCAAACAAGGTCTTTGTATCTCAATTCACCCCCCAATCTCAGCCAGTCCAGATCATGGGCCCCGTGTATGCACCTGGTGTAGACAGGGAGGCCCTTGGACCTGGGACCTTTTCCTTGTTAGCTCAGTGGTTTTACCATTGCGCTACTACAGGGCTCCTAATCTGGATCTTAATCTCCTACCCATTGAGAATAGCTCCCCCAGGGCCAGCAGACTTCGCCTCTGTATGGCTGTACGAATTTGGGTGAATCATCTAATCCCCATGATTCAGGGTGGTCGTCTATATATTGGGGCTTTATGGACAGATAGTATCTATTTCCTCCCCAATACTAACACATTAGGTGTTAGTCACATCAGTGGAATTATTTTGATCACCATTTTGGGACTCCATTTTCCTCTTAAGCTCGATAGGATGGCTAGATGTTGAACCACTTGATCATGGTTCAAGTGCCAGACTTGGTGGCTTATAACTCATGTTGGGTGTGTATGTGTGCATGCACAAGATCCTGAAAGGAGAACGGAGAAGGGATTGTGGCATGGCCATCCCCCTCCCACCCGCTGGGAGGTGATTTCTCGCTTTCTGTCTCTGTCTCTCTGGTGAGCATATGCACCCTATAGCAAAAATCTCTCTCTCTCTCGGACAGGCTTTTTCAATGGGCAAATGATGTAACTACATATTTGCTCTGAAACGGCTGCTTCAGAACAGTGTTTTGCAACGATCCAGGTGAAAAGTAATAACGAGCTTTGAAGAATGATACGTCTGTTACCTAGGAAGTCTTGAAACTCACATCTTCCTGAGTCCAAATGAGAAAGACTTCCTCTTCTGAGGGCATTTTAATTAGATTCCTATCACCTCTGCTCAGACTCTCAAATGTAGGCCATATTTCCTTGTTTCTCATCTTTCAATAAGTTTTGTGTGAGCTATTAACAAAATACCACCATATCCCAGAGCAGGAAGCCTTTCAGTGATGAATCAAGTGAGTCCTGTGTGCGAGTATATAAATTGTTAACTACTCTGGGATTCATAGGGATGAAAGATGCTTTATTTATTGTCCTTCGAGATGAAAGATGCATAATTTATAGCACTAGGATTACTATTTTATTTACTCTCGTGATGCCGAAATCACATTCTTTTCTAGTGATGGAACTGCAGAATCCCTTTTAATTTGTAGGCAAGTGGCTTATTAAAAGCTTCAGAGTTGGAGGGTCTGGCTGCACAAAAGCGGGCATTGCATAAGGGAAGGAGTATGAGCCTTTTGTCGTTAACACAAAGGCTGTATTCTCCTGCTCGCGAGCGTTAGTGAGATGCTAAACATGTGTGCATGATGTAAAGGTGCTGGCTCTGATGCGGGTTCCTGTAGCTCATGCTTTACGATGACATGACTGGGTACATTCTGTAGCAGTGTCTTAAAATCTCACACTTGCAGACTTGCACAGCCACCTTTTGGAGGGGGGCACCAGGATGTTGGCGCAGAATTCCTCAGTGCTCCCAGGCAATCACCCATCCCGAGCACCTGAAAATATCAGCAACTTTGCATGTAGGAAAATGTCAGCATTTTTGGTAGATGCAACCTTTCCAATTGCTTTGGCTGGAAAGCTTTTCGCAGCTTTGTCGGAAAAGGCTAGTTTTGGCTGTTTTCTTGCTTAAAACGAAAAGGTGTTGCTCAGCTCTTGGCAGCGAGGTTCGGGATGATGGAACGTTTTCTTGTGCGCTTGCCTTTATGTCATCTGTGCTTTCGGTGCACGTGCGGGCCACGGGTCTGCGTGTAGACAGAGGAGGCAGGGACGGCACGGAATTTCCCTGGTTTTCCCACCAGGACACTCTTCGTTTGTGGCACCAATGTCACCTCCTCAACCTTTGGGAAGCACGGCATTGGGGAACTGTTTGCAGATAAAGCAGGGTCAGTGTGGCTAATGACTTCTTTTCCCTCATGTTTGTTTTACCTTCCCCTCAAAATGATGGCGCATACCCCAAGTGGGAACGGAAAGAGATCTATAGATGGAGGTTCCCAGAGACCATGGAGTCACACTACCCAAAGAATGGGGCATGAACTGTACAAAAAGCCCAAGGGACAGAATTTGCCCTTACCGTCCCCCCCCCCCCATCATAGGCTGTGTGCACTTACCAGAGAGAGAAATAGAGAGAGGGAAAAAGAGAAATCCCCCCTCTAGGGGTCAGGGTGGGGGGTAACCGTGACACAATCCCTTCTCTGTTCTCCTCTCTGGGTTTTAGACATGCATGCACATGTGCCCGGTGTGATTTTCAAGCCACCAGGTTCAGGACACAAACCAATGTGGGCCGTTTGGGAGTCCAGTACATTAACTGTCACACCATAGGTTGGCCCCTCTTCCCCTCTCCCTTCCCTCCCTTCCCCTCCCCTCCCCTTCAAATTGCCGAAGGGTGTACACTCACCAAAAAGAGGGAGAAGGCAGCCCTCCGCTGGGTGTGGTCACGCCACAGTGCTGTGTCTTCCATTTCTCCATCCGGTGGAGAGCCAGGGCACACAGGCACACAGGCTCAGTGTGTTTTCTAAGCCACCAGAGCCAGATTCAACTTGTAGTTGGTCATGTGGGTTCTGGCTCCATTAATCATTAAATTACACACCTGACCCTGACTCAGAATTTTCTGTGTAAAGAATGTTACCATTTATTTTGGCATGATTCCAAATTTTTATGATATAGTTTTTCTTTCTTAATCAGAGTTAGTTTATCATTTCTAAGAAAGTTCTTTTAGGACTGTGGAAGGTATTCTTCTGCCCTCTAGTTCCTTGGCAGAGAAATGTGACTTAAACAAACAAACAAAAACCAAAAACAAGGGCTAGCAGGTGGCATAGTGGTTAAAGTGCTAGACTTCCATGTGGCCATCCATGGTTCAAGTTCCAGACCTGGTGGCTTGAAAATCATGCTGGGCATGTGTGCATGTATGCCCAAAATCCCAGAAGGAGAATGGAGGAGAAGGGATTGTGGCATGGCTGGAGGTAGGAGGATTGTAAGTTCAAGGCCAACCTGGGCAACATAGCGAGACTCTGTAAGTCCTCTCTGTATGAATCAGCCCATCAAGCAGCAAGGTTTCGGGACCAGCAATTGGCGTAATGGCTATGTCACTGGACTCCCATGTAGTCGACCACGGTTCGAGTCCTAGACCCAGTGGCTTAAACTCACTCTGGGCTCATGTGTGTGCATGCCCAAGATCCCAAGAGGAGAATTGGAGGAGAACGGATTGCGACATGGCCATCCCCCTTGGAGGGTGATTCCTCTCTTTCTGTCTCTCTGTCTCTCTCTCTCTGTCTCTCTGGTGAGTGCACGCATCCTATAGCAAAAACTTCTCCAAGAATGAAAAAGGTGTGAGGTTTTCTAGCACTCGCTTCTCTGGACACCTGTTGCTGTCACTGCCATCACTTTTGTGATAGCTGTTTCATCGGAGATGGATGTCTATTCACCTGGGATGCCTTAAAGAAGATACGCTTTGTGGCATTCAAGTATCTTCCTCGATAGAGAAGGGACTGCGGACTTCTGCTCAGCCCCGTGGCTGGTACAGAGGTAAGAGCCGGAGTCCTAAGCCCTAGGGAGACCCTGCCTAACAAACCGAGGTGTTTCTCAGAGCCCAGAGTTCAAGCTAAAGAGTTTTAAAGGCTTCTTCCTACTCTGGAAATTTACATCTTGAAAAGGATTCTTCCTTGGAAAAACTTAAAATCATGTTTATTACATCAAAATGGAATATTTTTTATGTTTTTTTAAAAAATGTCTAGCAAGTAAAATTTTTACCTCTTTGTTCCGTTGAGAATATTTAAAAAGAAAAAAAAAACTAAAAACCAAAAAAAACTCCAAAAAGCAAACCTACCCAGTGTATTTGTCAGGGTCTTCCCAAGAGGCAGAACCAATAGATAAATATATGAAAAGGGACTTATTTGGAGAATTAGCTCATGTGATTGTGGCGCTGAGAGGTTTCACGATGGTCTGTCTGTAAGCCAGAGGCCAGGGGCGGCTGTGGCAGGGCTCAGTCCATGTCGAAAGGCCTCAGCACGGGAGGAGCTGACGTGTAACACTCTGTCTAAGAGCAAAGGCCTGAGAGCTGGAGGGGTGCTGGTGAACACCCCGGAGTCCCCAGGCCAGAGAACCTGGAGTTTTGATGTCCAAGGGCAGGAGAAGAAGGGCGTTCCTGCCATGGGAGACAGAAGGAGGGAGGTGGGAGGGAGAAGGAGGACGTGCAAATATGCCTCTCTTCTGCCTGTGGTCTGTCCGGCCCTTAGCTGCATGGATGAGGCACTTTGAGGTGCTCCTCCTTACTCTGTCCACCGAGTCCAACACAGTCTCTTCCAGAAACACCCTCGCAAATGTGCTCAGAAGTTACGCTTTACCAGCTACTGGGCACCCCTTAATCCAATCGAGATGACACCTAATCTTGACCATCACACTTAGTATCTTTGCTTCCCCTCCTTTTTATATTTTTGTTTACTTGTGTTACATGTGCAGAATCTGCCTCTGGAGGATAAAGTGCTTGCTTGTTCAGGAAACTTCACACGATGGTTCAGAATGGCATTTTCTCACTGTCAGGTCAGTGGAGTTGCTTAAATAGAGCACATTCTATGAAAGCTGCAGTAACTACATTTTTATCACTTGTGATGAATGTTCCATTTCATCGAAATTGATTCTGACTCCAGAAATTAAGTGCTCACCCAAGAGAGGCACACAGCCTCTTATCTGGAAAAGTTAAGGAACTGAAAAAATAATATGTATATTCTTAAAATTAGTATTCTTCTTTTATAGAAAATATCAATGGTGGAGACCCACAGATGGGGTGATGGTTATATCACTGGACACCCACATAGTTTGAGTCCTGGACCCGGCAGCTTAAAACTCATGCCAGGCATGTGTGTGAGTGTGTGTGTGTGTGTGTGTGTGTGTGTGTGTGTGTGCCTAAAATCCTGAGAGGAGAATGGAGAAGAAGGGAGTGTGGTGTGGCCAACCCTTGTTCAGGAAACTTCACACGATGGTTCAGAATGGCATTTTCTCACTGTCAGGTCAGTGGAGTTGCTTAAATAGAGCACATTCTATGAAAGCTGCAGTAACTACATTTTTATCACTTGTGATGAATGTTCCATTTCATCGAAATTGATTCTGACTCCAGAAATTAAGTGCTCACCCAAGAGAGGCACACAGCCTCTTATCTGGAAAAGTTAAGGAACTGAAAAAATAATATGTATATTCTTAAAATTAGTATTCTTCTTTTATAGAAAATATCAATGGTGGAGACCCACAGATGGGGTGATGGTTATATCACTGGACACCCACATAGTTTGAGTCCTGGACCCGGCAGCTTAAAACTCATGCCAGGCATGTGTGTGAGTGTGTGTGTGTGTGTGTGTGTGTGTGTGTGTGTGTGCCTAAAATCCTGAGAGGAGAATGGAGAAGAAGGGATTGTGGTGTGGCCAACCCCACTGGGGAAAGTGATTTCTCACTTTCTGTCCCTCTGTCTCTCCAGCAAGCGCATGCACCCTGCAGCAGAAATTCTCTCTTAAAAAAAAAAAGAAAAGAAAAGAAAGAAAGAAAGAAAGAAAATATTAATGGTGTATATTTGTAAAGTGTATGATTTTGCAAAAGCAGAAACATGGTTAGAATGTTTCATGTATGTAATAAACAGAAATTTTAATGAAATTGGAAAATCTGCTTACATCCCAGCTGGCAGAATTCTCTCAGGTTTTAAGACCAGTTCATCTGAAATTTCAATACCATTTTAATGTTTTTTAGTCAAAATAGACATTGCTATGTCTGACCTTTCCATCAGTTCATGTGCCTTTTTAAAAATATGATTCTAAAGACTATTTCGGGCTCACATTAATACGTGGAACAGCCCTTAGCTGGTCCTCGCTGCCCTCGTTGTATGTTGTAGAAACTACATTTTGGGGTTTTAATAGTTCAGAATTGCTTAAAATTCTTTTTTTTTTTAAAACTATCTTGGAAATGATTTCCCAACACAAATCTAAGCTTAAAAAGCATCCAGACTTGAATTCACTTTGTCTTAAAGATCTAAATTTAGCAAACCATAAAACAGCAGCTCTGGTTCCAAAGATGACCTAGCCGAGAGCTGGCTATCTTTCTGAGGTGACATGGCCAATCCTAATGTTTTCCCTCCTTGCTTGAGGAGAGCCACACTATTACGATTCAAGGAGGATTTTCTGTGTTTAAGAACTCCCTTTTGACCATTGCAAAGCAGAAATACCTCATAATGTTGGATGTGGAAAAAGCAGCTTAGCACTGAATGATTTGCAGAGGTCTTTGATATGTATTATCTTATTCTTTCCCGAGAAGGGGACTTGATTATTGCCTGTTTTTTATGGATGTCGAATGTGAGTACAAAGAGGCTAAGTTACTAGTCATGGAGCAGAGTTTGGGTTCAAACCCACATGTTCTAACTCCAAAATTGGATCTTGCACGCAGAACAAAGATGGTGAGACCTTGGGTGGATGCGAGGGGTCGAAGTAGCCCATACAGGGAGGTAGTGTCTGTCTTGAGTATTAACTATTGAAGCAGCTGGAACTCTGAAAAGTCGGAGGTCCTACTGGTTTCAACACTACAGAGAAAGGCAGGGACCCTACCCACGTAAATACTAGGAAGTTCAGAGAAACAGAAGCCTCAAGAAACAGTGGAGAACCTGGAACCTCAGAAGTTAGGGAGAAACAGCAAAGTTGGTGGTCTAACGACCTGGGCAAAGTGACAGGAATCCAGAGAAGGGGGGAAAGCAACAGAGAACCTCGATTCCTTCACTTATTTGACTCGTCTTCATTGGCTCATTATCTAGCCATGCCGCCAGGTGGAGAATGCATTATTATGCACGTAACACTGTCCATGTTCTTCACAATTTCCTAATGTGGGAAACAGAGAAGTAAAATACAGTCAAGTATCCACTTAATACCACTGAACTGTACACCCACAAAGTGGTTAAGATGGTCGATTTTATGTTGCATGTATTTTACCACAAATAATATTTTTTTAAGAGAGATTTTTGCTCTAGGGCGCATGCATTCGCTGGAGACACAGAGAGTCAGAAAGCGAGAAATTGCCCCCTGGGGGATGGCCACCCACAATCCCTGCTCCATTCCCCTCTTGGGATCTTGGACACACATGCACATGTACCAGGGATGAGTTTTAAACCACTAGGTCCAGAATTTGAACCACGGCTGACTGTGGGAGTCCAGTGATGGAACCACAGCCTTTGTTGGTCCTATAAAAATAATTCTTAAAACACTTGAAAAGATAAAGAAGTACGTAATTACCGCATAGTTCTACAAATCCCAGAGGGAATGTCACGTATAGAATTCTGTAGGAACACTTAAGAAGTCAGATACGGTCCCAATGACAAGGGGTCGCCTTGATCACTGTCTCCTAACCAAAGTTTTTGCAGCATCCGTGAAGGCGGGCCATCAGCCGAGCTGAGTTGCAGAGCATGGAAAGGCTGAAAGCCTGTGGCTGGTTCATGGATGAAGAAGGCTAATAGGAATACAGTTTGACATTTAGCAACAAGTTAATAACGCCTCAGACAAAATAAGTGAGACACAGAGGCTAAGAAACCCAGGGGATGGAAAAGTGCCTACCCCAGGGAGGTACGATGATAGATGATGCAAGAAAGGCCAAAAGACAAACTCCTCTTGCTTTGCCAGTGGGACTTCAGATCATTTCTGGTGCTAATTAATCAGGGTGATACCAGTGTATTGACCAACTCCAGGACTGAGAGTAAAAGGGAGACCTAGTGTTAACCATGCAGAGCACCTGGGATGAATGGTGATCTCGTCCGTGCTCTGACATTGGCTGGCTGGGGAGACTTGGGCGAAGTCCTCTTTTCTGGGTGACCATTTAAATAGAACCTGTATCTACTCCAGAGCTTTGAACTTTGAATTTCAGAAAAGCTCTGTGAGATGCCCAGCTTATTGTAAGTGACTCAGCAGATGTTACGGATAGTTAAAATAATCTAGGGTCTATGCAAATTCTAGCTTCCACCTTATGCCTTCAGTGTACAGTTATTAACTGAAAGTAGAGATGGCAAGGGTAAGCATGGCATGGAGAAGCAAAATGAGGGATATAGAGGAAGGATGACATTCTTCATATTCTTCTGCCCACATGGGAGAAGAAAATGAGTGAACATATGTGCCCATCTATTCAACACCATAGAGCTCTGTGTTGGAAACGGAGATCATCCTGAGGGAGTTATCTCAGATGCAGAGCCAGGCCAAGCAGACACACCAGGGAGCAGCCGTACATTCGAATGAAGCTCCACGCAATGGTTATGTTCTTGGGTCTGGACGTTACCAGTCATCTCCTCTTCCACGTCCATGCTTGGGGCTTACGATGGCTGTCGGGACACAGGAGAACAACTGCTGCAAATGAGCAGGTCTTCGGTGTGCTTCTCTGTGGGTTCATCAGAGCTGCCAAGTGAGTGCAGTACGCAGGCAGTCCACGCAGCGAGGAGAGAGAACAGTATGATCTCCCTGCTGTAGGCGACGATCAGTTCTTGAGAGACCTTGCTCCAGACAAGGCAGAACATGTATTCCCTCCTCTGTTTTGATTTCTTTTTTCTTAAATTACATTAATTTATTTTTACATTAAAGAGAGGGACAGGGAGACAGGCACCTCCGTGCTGTAATCCACACATACCCAGCGTGTCCAGGGAGGCCCTTCCGTGCTGTAATCCACACATACCCAGCGTGTCCAGGGAGACCTTGGGATGTGAACTCAAGACTGGCCCGTGCCTGGCTCCCTCGCTTTCACTTAGGGCCCTATGGCTCAGTTTACAGTAGGACTCCGGGACTGAAGGCAGAAGCTCCACGCAATGGTTATGTTCTTGGGTCTGGACGTTACCAGTCATCTCCTCTTCCACGTCCATGCTTGGGGCTTACGATGGCTGTCGGGACACAGGAGAACAACTGCTGCAAATGAGCAGGTCTTCGGTGTGCTTCTCTGTGGGTTCATCAGAGCTGCCAAGTGAGTGCAGTACGCAGGCAGTCCACGCAGCGAGGAGAGAGAACAGTATGATCTCCCTGCTGTAGGCGACGATCAGTTCTTGAGAGACCTTGCTCCAGACAAGGCAGAACATGTATTCCCTCCTCTGTTTTGATTTCTTTTTTCTTAAATTACATTAATTTATTTTTACATTAAAGAGAGGGACAGGGAGACAGGCACCTCCGTGTTGTAATCCACACATACCCAGCGTGTCCAGGGAGACCTTGGGATGCGAACTCAAGACTGGCCCGTGCCTGGCTCCCTCGCTTTCACTTAGGGCCCTATGGCTCAGTTTACAGTAGGACTCCGGGACTGAAGGCACAGAATGGGAGAATGCGGCCATTACGGACTGTCGCAGTCCATGGGCATCCATTACTGTCAGGTTTTATCCTCGGATCTGCTGACCTTGACGCTGAACCTCCTATCTGGGATGCTCGGCTCTGCTCCTGCCTAATGGCAACAGTATTTCCCCTCCCCTCTAGGACAGGTAGAATTAGAACATGCTTTTTAAAAATAGAAAGAAAAACCCCTATGAGTAAAAATAAGGTAATGAAAGAAGACAGAAATAGGTTTCAAGTCTTGGTTCTTCCATGAAATCCTACGGCCTTGAGCCAGTCACCTCATTTCTCTGGGCCTTCTATTGCTCATCTCTAAAATGAAGGGAGTGGGCTGATGCGTGAATTTCCTTCGAGTTCTAACCTTTTAGTATTCAACCGTTCTGAAGTCAGAACCCTAGGCATTTAGAGGATGGGTCTGAGGTCTGTCCATTTTAAATCCTATGGAAGTTTTTTTTAAATAAAAGAACATAGTTTTTTTTAAAATTTTATTTCTGAAATGCCTATGAGGTCTTTGGGAAAGTAGGTAGATTTCTTGAGGAAAAAAATCTTTTAAAAAATATATATATTCTTAAAATGACATATATCTTATTTTGCTGGAAGATTTCAGAGATTTTAGTCAAGGAAACTGCGTATAGAAAATATTCAATAAATGAGAAAGCCTGACACTAACAAGCATGTTTAGAAGTACTAAAATGCTGGGACCAGCAGTTAGCATAATGGCTATGTCGCTGGACTCCCACATAGTTGACGGTGGTTCGCGTCCCGGACCCGATGACTTAAAACTCACGCAGGGCGCGTGTGCGTGCATGCCCAAGATCCCGAGAGGAGAATGGAGAAGGGATTGTGGTGTGGCCATCCCCCC
>NW_006159611.1:213587-236919 GCF_000334495.1 Tupaia belangeri chinensis | reverse complement strand
AAAAAAAAAAAAAAAAAAGAAATACTAAAATGCTGTACTTGACTAATTTAAAGGGTTCGAATTATCCTCTAGCTTAGTGATTACTTAGAACATTTGTTTTGCTTTTTAAGCAGATCACTTTCTCTCTTTCTCGTGTGATAGAAAGAAAGGAACTCCTGACAGGGCCTGTCCATGCCTGGACCTTCCCTGGAGCCTTCCCCCAGCCAGGAATGCAGGTGCAGCCTGGGTGCTCCCAGTGTGCCCAGGTCGACCCAGGGCGGAACCCTGGCCCTCCCCACAGCTCTGGCACTACCCAGTCGCACCTCGCCGCTCACACCACCAGCTGGGCCGGGTGTGCTTTGGAAAGTGCGTCTCATGCTGGTCTCTCCTTGGAAGTGCCTTTGAAATGCACTCTACACCAAAGTGGTTTGAAAGCTCCTGAGATTCGGGTGCCGATAGCAGTGGGGTTCTAAAACCTCTTTCAGGGACTAATATGGATCGCTTCTGGATCATTTCCCGAATCAGTCCTACCTCATGGTAACCGCATGTAGCTTCAAGCTGCTGAACAGTAGTTACCAATCTTCGGAATACTTGGGTCTTTATTTAAGTTTTTGGAGAGTTTTTAATTTTTTTTTTATAGGTCACATATGCTGGCTGTAGAGACAGAGAGATAGTGAGAAATCACCCCCTGGAGAAGTAGAGATGGCCATGCCGCCATCCCTTCTCCATTCTCCTCTCAAGATGTTGGGCACCCACAATACCTGGGTCCTGTTTAAAACAACACCTGCCGGATGTCTCCAGGCCTCTGGGAGCCCTGTGCTCTGTTCAAGGTTGTCAAAGGGAGGTGAAGAAGCACCGGGCTGGCTGTGGTACTTGAAATATTTCCTTTTAATGCAGGCTTCTGCTCCTACCCTTTGAGTGGAGACCTGGAGAAGCATGATTGATGGACATAAGACATACCAATGTAAGGAGGTCTGTACAGAAGAGGGGATGCTCATGTCAGAGACTGGCAACCTTTTTTCTCTGAAGGGCTGATGGCAGGTATTTTTGGCTCCTGCAGTCACATGATCTCCGTCACAGCAACTCAGTTCCGCTGCTGTGCGAAAACAGAAACAGACGCTACCTAAACAACAAGCCTGGCCGTGTTCCAGTGACATTTTGTAAGAGCAGACAGCAGGACGTGTCTGGCCTGTGGGCTATAATTTAGTCAATCTGTTCTAACCAGCAGCGTTGTGACTGCTTTACAGTATTTTACCTGCTTTTCTCCTGGGAGAGAAAGGATTCAGTCCAACAGAGAAGACCATAGAGATGTTAGTCATCAGGAAAACTTGCCCACCTTGGGGCCAGCAGGTGGCGTGCTTTTTAAGCAGATCACTTTCTCTCTTTCTCGTGTGATAGAAAGAAAGGAACTCCTGACAGGGCCTGTCCATGCCTGGACCTTCCCTGGAGCCTTCCCCCAGCCAGGAATGCAGGTGCAGCCTGGGTGCTCCCAGTGTGCCCAGGTCGACCCAGGGCGGAACCCTGGCCCTCCCCACAGCTCTGGCACTACCCAGTCGCACCTCGCCGCTCACACCACCAGCTGGGCCGGGTGTGCTTTGGAAAGTGCGTCTCATGCTGGTCTCTCCTTGGAAGTGCCTTTGAAATGCACTCTACACCAAAGTGGTTTGAAAGCTCCTGAGATTCGGGTGCCGATAGCAGTGGGGTTCTAAAACCTCTTTCAGGGACTAATATGGATCGCTTCTGGATCATTTCCCGAATCAGTCCTACCTCATGGTAACCGCATGTAGCTTCAAGCTGCTGAACAGTAGTTACCAATCTTCGGAATACTTGGGTCTTTATTTAAGTTTTTGGAGAGTTTTTAATTTTTTTTTTATAGGTCACATATGCTGGCTGTAGAGACAGAGAGATAGTGAGAAATCACCCCCTGGAGAAGTAGAGATGGCCATGCCGCTATCCCTTCTCCATTCTCCTCTCAAGATGTTGGGCACCCACAATACCTGGGTCCTGTTTAAAACAACACCTGCCGGATGTCTCCAGGCCTCTGGGAGCCCTGTGCTCTGTTCAAGGTTGTCAAAGGGAGGTGAAGAAGCACCGGGCTGGCTGTGGTACTTGAAATATTTCCTTTTAATGCAGGCTTCTGCTCCTACCCTTTGAGTGGAGACCTGGAGAAGCATGATTGATGGACATAAGACATACCAATGTAAGGAGGTCTGTACAGAAGAGGGGATGCTCATGTCAGAGACTGGCAACCTTTTTTCTCTGAAGGGCTGATGGCAGGTATTTTTGGCTCCTGCAGTCACATGATCTCCGTCACAGCAACTCAGTTCCGCTGCTGTGCGAAAACAGAAACAGACGCTACCTAAACAACAAGCCTGGCCGTGTTCCAGTGACATTTTGTAAGAGCAGACAGCAGGACGTGTCTGGCCTGTGGGCTATAATTTAGTCAATCTGTTCTAACCAGCAGCGTTGTGACTGCTTTACAGTATTTTACCTGCTTTTCTCCTGGGAGAGAAAGGATTCAGTCCAACAGAGAAGACCATAGAGATGTTAGTCATCAGGAAAACTTGCCCACCTTGGGGCCAGCAGGTGGCGTGGTGGTTGAGGGGCTGGACACCCACATGGTCAACTGGGGTTCAAGTCCTAGACCTGACAGCTTGCTTTCTCACTTCTCTGTCTTTTTCCAGTGAGTGCATGTGCTCTATAGCAAAATTAAAATAATAATAATGAATAAAGTTTAAAAATTTATATAAAAGGAGCAGTTATTTCTATTTCCCTGCCATATTTAATTACTCACTATCTAGTAATCTCCCAATTACAAATGCATTTGCCGTTCTCATGTTCTTCTTGAGCTCTCTAGCATAGCAAATTATTTTCTACTTTTTTCTTAAAGTTTCTTCATAATCCAGTTGTCATCATGTTGCGTTTTCTTTTCTTCTTTTTTTTTTTTTTCTTTTTATCTCTTTGAGTATTTCCTTCTGGTCTAATTCTTTGGCTCTTGCCCCATATGCTCTCCTTGGTAGCAAAGCCCAAGGGCTGTAGGTCGTAATCTGAGCTGTCAGGTGAGTCAGGTGAGCTCAGAGTAGGAGGTGGAGGGTCCTGGAAGTCAGCAACCCAAAAGGTCTAGTCACTCATCCCTGGCCACGCCCATGCGAGTTAAAATTGCACAACTAAGTGGATTTTTTGCTGCTTTATATTTTTAAAGAAATTAGCTCTAGTATCAACCCCTCCCACTCCTTATTTGCTGTTCGCTTGCTTACTTGCCAGTGGGACCAGGTGCAAAGCATGTAGTCATTCAGGCTGACAGTACTGTCATCGTTGTCCCTGCTGCGTAGAAGACAGCCAGGTCCTTGTCACACGCCCATTTCCAGCATCTCTCCTGCTCTTCTTCTGCATTTCTACTGCTAGGACCTGAGTTCAGCCATGGTCAAGGGGTCTTCAAAAAGCTCAGGGCAAATGTATATTGTGAAAAAAGTATGCACAGACCTCAAACGTTAAGTTTGTTTATTCAGAGAGAGAGAAGCCCTACAGAGTCCTGACGCTCAGTGCATACCCCAGGGTCTCAGCAGCCCAGACCGTGGTCACCCAGGGAAGTCTCTGGACTCAAACCAGCAATGGTCACACGTGGGTTTGCCTTCCAGGGCGTCACATGTCACTGGTGCACCACTTTCCGAGGGCCATTTATTTATCTACTTATGCATCAAAATGAACTTTAACTCCGTTTTCCAGAAGCTTTTAAAGGTCCCCTTACATGTCTTCAATTAGTCAGAATTTCTGGCCGGAAGGAGTTCTGATTGAATGTTGAAGCCCATTATTTGTAACGTAATGTTCTTTAAGTTACTAATGGATACATTCAGTTACAAAGTGATTTTCTCTGCCTCAGTTACAAAGTGATTTTCTCTGCCATACTTAAATGCGCTCTGCCTTCCCAAAGTTCATGAGGTTAGAAAAGCAGCTTCCCAATCAACTACCAGCCCTGGTAGAATGCCAATGAATGAGAAAACAAAAGAGATGTCAGGATGTGAACTGAGTTCATTGTAAAAACAAAATGTGACTCAAGTATGTGTGTCTTCTCCAACAACTGCATGAATTCAAAGCATGTATGAATAAATGGCCGGTTATCGGAATATGCACTGACATGGCAAAACCCGAGGGGCTGTTCTGGGAACCCCATAATTGGGAGAGGACTCTGGTAGTGGCTGTGACAGAAGACAGCCTAGTTGCAGTGTCACAGGACCCTGGGGACAGTATTCTTTCGTTGCACAGAACAGAAGATGAAGCCATTTAAAAGAACATGTAGATGGTCATAAGAACACATGTATTTTAGAACTGAAGTCAGAAATCCGGCATGCAGAGCAGGTGGATTTTACTCGTTTGTGTTCACTCATTTATTCATTCTGCTAATGATGCATGAGGACCTGCTGTGCGCGGTTCCAGTCCCTAAAGATGCAACAGCACATCAGACAGTCAAGGCCCCGTCTTCTCTGGTGTAATTTAGGTTGCAGGAGGTAGATAATAAAAAAGGAAATAAGTTGAATTTAAAGGCAGACTTTTAATGAATGGATAGAGCCCGGCCAGGGCTCAGAGGGGGAAAGTGCCACTGGGCTGTCGTCCGTCATGAGAAGAGCCAACTGCGCAAGGCAGAAGCGACAGGAAACTCGGTGGCCCAGGATAGGAACAGTGACAACCCCACATCAGAACAGTCAGCATAACTGAAGCATGGGGAACTGGGCTGAGATAGACCGGTGGGATGTGAGAGACAGATGCCAGTTACTGGAGCTTTTTGGCAGAAGAACGATGCCTAAGTTTTCCTCTTCTTTTTTTAATTGCTAGAGGGTATGTGTGCTTGCCAAAGTGCAGGGGTGGGAACTGAGGGGGCTAAGAAAGCATGCCCCAATGCCCTCTCCTCTCTTTCTCCGTCTTCCCAGGATTGGGGCATGCATGTACATGTGCCCAAGGTGTCATTCGAGGCATTGGGGCCAGAATGGAGCTGGGGTTGGCCAGGTGAGATCTGGCTCCCTTAACCCCGGAGTCTATTGTTGGCCCCTGCTGGAGGGTCCTGGAGGGAGAAGTGACACTCTAGTCTTTCGACCTCTTTTCATGGCCCTGATAGCAAATCTGCCCGTCATCGCTAATTTTCCTGCATCCGTTTTTCCTTTGAAAATGACCATATTCTTTATTCAAAATTCTAGAGCAAGCCGAGGAATCGATTGGCGCTAACTAATTACCCTTTGGGGATTATCTCATGAGTTGTCGCATAGACCAGGGTTGGACCATCTTGGTTCAGCTCTCTAGTTGTGGTGTCATCAGTGGCTGTACTGGTACTGGGGAGACTTTGGTGGTTTCTATGAGCTGGATGTGCAGAAGGACATGCCAGTTAGAGCAGAGGCGAGAACCTGAGATCGATGCGGCCAACCCACATCTTCTTCTGAATGCTTAAAATGAAACAGCAAACTGGGCTCAGCAGGTGGTGTGGTTAAGGTGCTGGACTCCCATATGGCCACCTGTGGTTCGAGTTCCAGACCTGGTGGCTTCCTTTCTCATGTTCCCTCTTCCATTTCTCTTCAATGAGCACATGTGCCCGATAGCAAATTAAAAATAAGTAAATGAAATTCTTAAAAAATTAAACAGCAAGCTAATTCAAAGTAAATGCAACATGATGCATACATTATTATATATAACATTTTATTAGATTGTCGGGGATGTCATGACATACTTTTCTATTTTTTCCTGCGCAAAATGCATCATGATTTTCCCAATGACCCAATATAATTAGATTATCTAGCTTATACTCTAGAATGTATATATATTCTATACAGGTTATGTATTATGTATGTATGTAATCATAGTCTATAGATATATAATTCTGTACATTCTATAAGTAGTTAATTCTATATGAAATGAGTAACAGTATTACATTTTACATGACGTTGTATGATTACATGTCTTATATGATTTACTTCCATAGCATGTGGGATGCATTTTCCTAGAAGCAGGGTCGGTGAGTCACGTTACTCACCTCCCAGTTGTCTGCTTGGAGGCGTGTCTGGCAACATGGCCGGGGCAGGGGATTCGTGTAGCTCACAGTCCTCGGTGGGGATGCCTTGGCAGCTCTGCAGGTGATCTGCCCGTGCACACCTGGTACATTGCTATGAAGTGCTGCATGCACAGCTCCTAAAACACCTGTTTCTCGTTCCTTTCCCTGCTGAGAAGCAAATGGTTTAAATTCGATCTTTCCTGCATATTGCAGCATGTCTTAGTTACTGGGTTGACTACTCAGTTATGGGTGAATCTCACACCTCTGAGAAGAAAAGACATCCCGAGTTAGCAAGGTAGAAGGTGGTAAAGCCCAGAATACAACCTGATCTTGTTTTCCAGTTCAGCGACTTTTAGATATCGTGGCTGGAGACGGGGCAGCAGATGGGAGAAGGAGAATAATATGACATGGGGGAAACGGAAATGTGGGAAGTGACTTTGGTTGAGGAGAGGCGATGATCAGGACCAGTGAGGGAAGAGTAGATAGCACGTTGAGAGTGAGACTAAGATACAGAAAGACGAAGAAGTGGGTGTGGGTAGGGAAGCTTCCACTGCAGACGAGAAGGCCATGGGACCTGTTCATTCACAGTCAGTAAAACCCCTTCTAGGTCTCACGTGGCAGCATTTTAACTAGCTTGGTTTCTCAGAAGGCCTTTTGTCTTGAAATTAGGAATTAATCGTGTAAGATATAATAACACCATATGACACATATACACACACATACACAGATTTTGTGTATATTATAGCAAGGATTTTCTTTTCATATCTCAGTCTGATATAACTGTGCTTCTATATCCAACTTAACATGCCATAATATTTTTAAGAAAATTTTATTAATGCATAATTATTGTACGTATTTGTGGGAGTACAGTATAACTTTTTCGTATAAGAATACCATGTGTGGGGCCCAGCGGTGTTGCAGTGGTTAAGGCAACTGGACTCCCACATGACTGACTGTGGTTCAAGTCCTGGACCTGGTAGCTTGCTTTTTCACTTTCCTTCTCTCTTGGACCAGTGAGGGAAGAGTAGATAGCACGTTGAGAGTGAGACTAAGATACAGAAAGACGAAGAAGTGGGTGTGGGTAGGGAAGCTTCCACTGCAGACGAGAAGGCCATGGGACCTGTTCATTCACAGTCAGTAAAACCCCTTCTAGGTCTCACGTGGCAGCATTTTAACTAGCTTGGTTTCTCAGAAGGCCTTTTGTCTTGAAATTAGGAATTAATCGTGTAAGATATAATAACACCATATGACACATATACACACACATACACAGATTTTGTGTATATTATAGCAAGGATTTTCTTTTCATATCTCAGTCTGATATAACTGTGCTTCTATATCCAACTTAACATGCCATAATATTTTTAAGAAAATTTTATTAATGCATAATTATTGTACGTATTTGTGGGAGTACAGTATAACTTTTTCGTATAAGAATACCATGTGTGGGGCCCAGCGGTGTTGCAGTGGTTAAGGCAACTGGACTCCCACATGACTGACTGTGGTTCAAGTCCTGGACCTGGTAGCTTGCTTTTTCACTTTCCTTCTCTCTTTGTCCAACTTCAAAAAAAAAAAAAAAAGAAAAAAGAAAATAATGATAATGAATAAAATTAAATAATTCTTAGAAAAAAAAAAGAATACGATGTGTAATGGTTAAATCAATGTGGTTTGTGTACTTGTCATCATAAGCATTTGCCATCACTTGTGTTGGGGACAATCCCCCCTTTTGGTTACTTTGAGATCCAGAACAGCGGCTACCATTCCCTTCTCCCCACTCTTTGGAACACCAGCAATTGCTCCTCCCATCTAGCTGCAATTTTACCTTCATCAGCGACCGTAGCTCCCCATGTCCTCCTCCTCCCAGCCAGTCCTCATTTCCACTTCTGTCAGCTCTTCCCCCTCGAATTTCCATATCCGAGGGGATGGGAGACTCGACGGTGACACCACATGGTTAAGCAGAGGACCCTGTTGTATCTTAATGGTTCTGTAGACATCACTTCACGTCCTTGTGTCGAATTTTTAAAAAAATTTAATCCCATTTGTGTGTGCATGTGGTATGATTTTAGATGGGGTCTTGCTGTGTCACAGTCCTCCTGCCTCAGCCTTCTGAGTAGCTGGGACCACAAGTATGTCCCACCACACCTGGCTTTTTAAGGCAGGCTGGGAATCAAACCCAGTCCTTTGTCATGAGAGACAATAAAGAACATTACATAATAATACAGGTTGTATCCACAGGGAATATATAAAATTATGCAGATGTACCCACCCAACAGCAGAGTTCCTGAATGTATAGAGCAAATATTCAAGGCCTTGAAGGGGGAAGGAGACAGCTCTACAATAAATGAGACTTTAGTGTCCTGCTTTCCATAATAGGACAGCGAGACAGAAGAGCAATGAGGGAACAGTGGAATGAAACCAGAAACTTATAGCAGAAGGAAAACTGAGAATTCAGCAAATACTTAAAAATCGGCACATTCTTTTAAAAACACACACAAAATAACAACAGGGGCCAGTGGGTGGTGTGGTGGTTAAGGCGCTGGACGCCCACATGGCCGACTGCAGTGGCCAGGACCTAGCAGTTTGAGTCACAATGGGTGCATGTGCCAGTTCCCAGGAGGAGGGTGGAGGAGAAGAGGCTGCAACATGGCCATGCCCCCTGAGGGAGGGTGGTGATTTCTCATTTTCCCTCTTACTGTCTCTCTGGCCAGTGGACACACCCTATGGTAAAAACCGTAAAAAACAAACAACGAACCCAAAAAGACCAATGGATCAAAGAAGAAATCTCAAGAAAAATCAGAAAAAATAGCTTGAGATAAAAATAGGAGGACAACATACCAAAACTTAGGGAAGGCAACAAGGTCAATGCTAAGAGGGAAGGTAATAGCCATTAATAATCACGTTAGAAAAGAAGAAAATACTCAAATTGCAGACCTGACTTCATACCTAAAGCAGTTAGGAAGAGAACAAACTAAACCCGAACTAGCAGAAGGAAGGAGATAATCGTGACTAGAGCATAGTTCATCAAGTAAAAGCTAAATGGTTAGGACGACTGGATCCCACATGGCTGGCCGCATGGTTTGAATCCCAGACCCAGTGGCCTGAAAAACACACCAGACACAGGCACGTACATGCCCAAAATCCCAAGAGGAGAATGGAAGAGAAGGGATTGTGGCATGGTCATTCCCCTGGGGGGTGATGTTTCCCTTTCCCTCCCTCCCTCTCTCTGGCGAGTACATAAAAAGAAAGAGAAGTAAAATCAAATCAAGTCATACTATTTTTTAAAAATTATTTTATACATTCAATCACTATACATCCCTTGGCTTGTAAAGTAATTTACCCAACACTAATGCACCTCACACCCGTCTAGCTGAGGGTACGATGCCTGTTATCATCGGCAGACAGCAATCCATTTCTGTGTCCCATCAATGTCTTGCCTCTCTATTTTCCCCTTAATTTCTTTCATCACATCTTATTGTGCATATAAAAGAGCAGTTCACCCACCGGGAGATTTCGAACCGAGAATGGTAGAACGCTGTGTTTACAGCCGTTCCAGCCCAGTTTACAGCGCACAAGGGAGAAAGTATGCGGGGCCTTCTTTGTGACCGGCTGTTAGAACGAACATCCTTTGTGAGACACGCAGAGCTGTTGAGGCCGATTTGTCTGCAGCTGATTGGTGTCATTTTGCTGAATCACGCTGACAGGCCGTGGGCTTTGCATTCTGTGTTCTGTTCATGGTTAGAGCTCGTGTTTCTGGGAACCACAATTTTCCTTATGTGCCAATGGGCAGTTGGCCTTGGGGACATCTAACGGGTGGCCTCCAGTTTTATTTTTCTTTAGCATTACAGGTCCACACAGGTCACCAAATACCAGAGTGAGTGTAATTGCAAAACTCCTATTAACGGCAAAGAAGGAGGAGAACTTTATCTGTAGCTGAGAGACCCTTTTGCCTGTTTCTCCTCTCATCTTCTCTTTGAAAATCAGCGCCATATTTTTTTTAGGGGCTTTAATGCCTGATTACTGATTTTGGATTGTCAATAAAAGCTCAACTTAAGCGAAAGGAGCAATTTCTCTAATCCCAGAGTGATTGAAAAGATGTGAACTTGAGCAGATCATTTTTCTGTCGCTATCAGGTTTTGAGACATTTCACTGCCTTTAGCATCTTTCTCCTGAACTCTCCAGGCAGCAATGGCACCTACTTAGGAGTTTGCAAGATGGCGCTCACACGGCGAAACAGAACTCCATTACCCGTATGCCCTGGCTACATCTATGTTCACATGTGTATTCCTGAGAACAAGGAACGCAAGTGAAGATCTCTGATAGGAAATTGTTCTGTTAGATGCAGGAATTTGATATGATTCAGTTTTTACCTTTAAAGCTTTTAAATATGCTCTCGGTGGGCTGGCCCCCTAGTGCGGCAGATGGGTCCTGTGTGTGGATCGTCGGATCCCACATGGCCAACCATGGTTCAAATCTGTGGCCCCCAGGGCCTTGAAAAACATGCTGGGCATAGGTGCGAGATGCCCCAAATCCTGATAGGATGGACAAATGGAACACAAAGGATCGTGGCATGACCACACCCCATTTGGGAGTGCTTCTCTGTCTCTGTCTATCTGTCTCTCTGGGAACACATGTGCCGTCCAGCAATACAGAAACAGTATTGCTCTTAAGGCTGCCTCTATCATTTTGAAAAAGTTTCATAATAATGATGTTAATAAACTCCCTAGTTGAGAGAGGATTTGACTTATAATTGAATGTGAGGGGTTGACATTCAGGGGGCTAGTCTTTGCATTTGCAAGGAAAGTGGGGGAAGTGCTTCTACTTCCTGCTGTCACTGCTCTTTCCAAGAGAGGTCATTTTCAAGCCCAGACAGTGATACTCGTGAAACATCAGAGCAACCAGGACCTCAGTGACAAGCACAGGTCTTCGCCATACTCTGAGGGCTCCTGGCTTAGGGCACAGTGGTTACTAAGCCGTAGTCCCTGGACCTGTGGGGACTAAGTCCTCCTTGTGATTAGCACAGTCATTGCACACTCAATACCTCTTCGCCTCTTTTTTTTTTCAATCCTAATTAGGATCCCATTCGATTTTTTAATTTTTTAAAGGGATTTTGCTATAGGGCACTTGTGCTTGACAGAGAGACAAAATGCAAGAAATCACCTCCAAAGGAGATGGCCACACCACAATCCCTTCTCTTCCATTCTCCTCCCAGGATTTTGGCCAGGCATGCACACGCACCCAGTGTGATTTTCAAGACACTGTGTCTGGGACTCAAACTATAGTCGGCCATGAGGTAGTCCAGTGCCTTAACTGCTATGCCACCTACTGGCCCTCCCCTTCCAGTTTTTAGTGTTTCCATGCCTCCTGTGCCCAGCTATAGAATGGGATTCAGATTTCGTCTGAGTTGTTTATCTTAAGGTATCTTGGTAGTTGCTTATCTGTCCAAGGGGTAGACATATCTGTTTTGCCATCAGACCAAGGATAAAAGCTACAGATAAAATATGTAGGGTGACCAGTGATCACCGCTTGGTTTGTGATCTTGATTTGTGTCTGTTTTCTCGATGTCATTATCAATAGTTCCCCTATTTTATTCTTCAAAGCATTGTGGTTTGTAAAACAAATTCTGTGTATGTTATTTTGGTAAGACGTGTTATTTCTCTCTCTTTCTTTCTGTCTCTGTCTGTCTGTCTGTCTCCTTTTCCCACTGAATAGAAACAAAATGTATATAACTCTGTTTATGGTCCTCTTGCAAATATGAGGGGCACCTGTCTTAGGGTGACCCTGACTCTGAGGTCTAGGAAGTAGAGAGGCTGCTGGATGACACCATTGAGCTGTTGAGTGAATCATGCTGGACTCCTCCCTTACCGTGGACTTGGATGAATTAGTGGGTTTTATTGTTGTGAATCAAAGATGGATCATTCTCACTCTTGCAGAGGAGACGATCTTAACTGATACATTCTAAGTAAGTTCTCTTCTTGGTAACATCTCCCAGCTGTGTGTGTGACAGCTGTTCACCAGATTCTCTGATACTTTTTATTCTTCAATATTACTATCCTTATAAAAACTTAACCAGTTCTATTAAAAACACCATAATTTTCCCCTCAAAGAAATAATCATTTCCTATCTTTACTGAAAAGTGGGAAAATACCTAGAGCAGTATTTTTCAAACTTCCATGTGCATCAGAATTTCATGGAGATCTTGCTAAAATGATTCCAGAGCCAGTAGGTGACATGATGGTTAAGACACTGAACTCTCACATGGCTGATGACAGTTCAAGTCCCGGACCCAGCTGTTTGAAAAATCACATTAGATGCGTTTATATGCTTGCACAAAATCCAGAGAGGAGAATGGAGGAGAAGAGATTGTGGCATGGTCAACCCCCTTGGGAGGTGATTTCTCACTTTCTCTCTCTCTGTGTCTCTCTCTCTATGGTGAGCACATGTGCCGTGTGGCAATAAATGAATGAATGGGAGATTCTGGTTCAGTAGGTCTTGGTGGGGCCTATGGTTTTCTGTTTCTTGCACACTTCCAATATGTACTGGTGCTGCCACTCCACCGATGGCACTGGGAATGACAGGGTCTTGGAGAACACAGTTTAAAACTGTTAATATCATTTCATAATTTCTGTATTTTTCCACGTCCTTGACTATGAATCATTTAGACTCCTTGTCTCCTTCCGACTCACACACAGTCTCTTTAGCTGTGTTTCTTGTAGGTAATTTCCTAGGGCTATCCCGTACAGACAGATGTTTGAAGGCATGCCTGGAAGATACAGTGGTGATATTATGAAATGGAATCAATGTTCCCATTTGTTGGTTTGGGATATAAAGGAATGTTGAGGTTTTATTTTTGGAATAAATTTGAAAGACTCCCATTGTGACGTTTTTACTTGGTAGATAAAAGAAATCACCCTGCGGGTGATTGCTCACCCACCCCACCCTTCCAACCCTCCACCCTCCGCCTCTCCCTCATCTCTCTTTGGGAGTGCACGAGCTATCAAAAAAAAAAAAAAAAAATTAGACCATTTCCAAATTTCTTTACAGAACCAAAGTTCTGCAAATGCAGTCAGCACTAGTTTTGCCTTTGATTTTAAAACCATTTGAAGCCATGACATTTATAGCAAGATCAACACTTTGCCCACTGAAGAATCCCAGAGGCCCCTTCAGATCCTCTGGCCTCCAGGCCCGTAGCCAAAACTAGCGCGAATCTGTACATTCCAGTTCTGTCCCCCTGACGACAGGACAGTTCTCAGGTCCGCGAGACCAGTGGTTCCCAAATTCAGTATGCAGTACGGTCTCTGTGAGGGTGTCAGCACACAGATTTCTGGGCCTGGCCCAAATGTCTGAGTAGGACATCCAGTAAGACTCGGAGGGCCTGAGAACTCGTGTTTAGAGATCCTCGGTGACCCTCCTGCTCTTCAGCCTCAGACCACACTTTAAGAAGTGCTGAGCAAGGCTGTAGGCCTCAGTGGGAAGCCTCCAGGTACTGCCCCTTGGTTGGCTAGCTGTCCTCACAATGCCTCTGAAATATTCCAGGTGCTGAAGATTCGGGGCTGCCCAGTAAGAGCTCAGCCCAGGGTGTGTCTGGCCCACTCATGCTTTAAATGGATTTGTTTCATGTTTTTTTTTTAAGAATTATTTATTGGGAACCAGCAGTTCCAATAAATATGTCGCTGGACTCCCACGTAGTCGACTGCGGTTCGTGTCCCGGATCCGGTGGCTTAAAACTCACGCCGGGCGCGTGTGCGTGCGTGCCCAAGATCCCGAGAGGAGAATGGAGGAGAAGGGATTGCGGCGTGACCATCCCCCCTGGGGGGAGATTTCTCGCTTTCTGTCTCTATGTCTCTCTCTGTCTGTCTGGCGAGCGCACGCGCCCTACAGTGAAAAAAATCTTTCAAAAAAAAAAGAAAAAAAAAAGAATTATTTATTTAATTTTATTTATTTATTGTTATTATCTTTTAATTTGGTATAGGGAACCTGTGCTCACTAGAGATACACAGAGAGAGAGAAAGAGAGAGAGAGAGAGAGAGAGAGAGATAAAGTGAGAGAGGAAGCCACCACCAGGCCTGGAACTTGAACCGTGGTCAGCCCTGTGGGAATCCAGTGCCTTAATTAGCATGCTACCTACTGGCTCTGGCTCCCAGAGTTCTGGAGGGCCATTGTAGTGTCATATAATTAAGCATAGGCACTGTTTCAAAAAATCACTAAAATAACATCTGCGTAGTGGACATTGTAAATGTATTTTAATTCAAAAATTGACTTTAAAACATTATTTCAATATGTTGAATAGAATTTAACCCCCGAGTTTTATAAATATTGTGGACAGTTAGAAGCTTTTGGTAGATGTTACATGCCCATTCTGAATATGAACCAACACAGATATCCTCTATCAATAAAAGAGAAAGAAGGAAGAAAACTTGGCTATTGGTGATACAAAACTTTTAACTTGTTTTATTTGCAGTTGTGATAACCAGTAAAGCCGTTTCATTTGATGTGTAGTATCTACGGGGGAAATAATACAGAAATGCCATTGTATCTTTCCGTGCCTCAGTAACTGGTCTCTGAATACCCTTCGCCCCTTTTCCTATTGAAGTTCTAGTGTCATACTTACAGATTTATAGATGCTTTCTGAAACCCAGGGTCTTTAAATCACTGCATCCATGCTCCCAGTAGGTTTCTAGTGAATAAGGAAAAAAATTTATTACACATGCATTAGAGAAGATATTTACTCATAAATTATTTCTAAAATAGCTGATTCAGATAACGTTTTAGTGACGTCTTTGCTACATCTTTACCGTAAGCAGTATACTCACTGTAAGGAGTAGCTTCTGAGATTGTCTGAAGCTTCAGGAAAGAGAGCCCTTAGCCATAGACTGTAGCATCACGCAGCAGGGGTCCAGCCCTCTTCAGAACGGAAGGCATTGACATGGTCCAGTGCAAGGTTGGGCGGTAGTCAGATTGGTTTGTTTTGATTGCTTTTTCAGCCTGAGTCATTCTTCTTTGCTGTTGGACACTGACAGCCTATCACATGATACAAATCGTACTACTCCCTCCCTGCGCATTGCGAATGCATCCCATCCTGGGCTCCTGAATTTGTCAGCTTAAATAATGCAAAGTCCATAATAAATGAAATGCTTCTTAGGGCTCAGAGTAACTGAACTAGGCATATTTAACAGAGGATTCAGCCCTCTACGACCCTTTGAGCTTGATGGTTTGTCTTCTACACACTACAACGAACTGAAAGATGTAAGATACCGTCATGGCTTCCCAACCTCTTTTTCCTTAAGTAATTTTAAATTAAATTTCATTTATTATTATTATTATTTTCGGCTTGCTACAGGGCATGTGCACTTAACCAGGGAAAGACGAGAGAGAGAGAAAGTGAGGAAGCAAGCTGCCAGGTCCAGAACTCCAACTGTGGTGAGCCATGAGGAGGTCCAGTGCCTTAACCACCGTGCCCCCTGCTGACTCTGGGTTCCAGAGTTCATAAGTGCCATTGTAGTATTATATAATTAAGCATAGATGTGTTTTTAAAATTGCTAAAATAACATCTGAGTAATAGGCACGATTGCCTGTAGCCGTCCAGTGTCTGTAAATACTGTGTGATCTCCGTGATAACGGGCAGATTTGCATCTCAGACATTACCGTCAGATGCCGTCATCCCGTATGCTTCTCTGTGTCTACTGTGTTCGTGTTTATGGGGATGAGAATTTGGCCTCAGGTTTATTTGGAAAATAAAAAGAAGTACAGAGGCATTAGTACATGAGCTAAAGCTTTCTGAATTGTGGGTCCTCTCATAATTTCCCTCTGAGTTTTACATGTTTGAGTTTCATTTTTATTTGAAGTGACTGCTTATTTTGGAAAATGTAGCTATTGTTTCCTATTCTTTGAAACTTCAGAAGGCCAATAACAAATTACAATTTATCAGATGAAATAACATGGGGATATATGACAAATATCTGCGGGTCCGATGACCTTTGACGAAGCCTGCAACTCTGAGATAATATAGAAAAAAAATATCTCTGGGAATCAAGTGAGTAGCCTGGAATTCAGAAACAGTGCTCGACATCGAAGTGGATATACTTTTTTTGAAAGAGGATGTTGACAATATAGAAGAGCTTTGTTTGGAAAAATAGATTCTTTTCAGGGTGCGATGATAAATTAAAGGTTTCAGAAATTCATCATCACATATTTTGCCTCAAACCAACAAACAGAGATAGTCTCCTTTCTTTCATTAAAATTGACTGGATTTTAATTTTGACAGTCATTGGATGTTATCTATCATCTATACTTTTGACAGTCATGCACGAAAATGGGTTTTTATGAATAGGATTTTTCTGTGATTGGGGTGGTTGTCATTACTAGAAGGTTTTGTGCGAATAATAGATGCCAAACTTGGTCTGACTCTTCATTTCCAGTCCTTTTTGCTTCTTTTGTATCGGGTTGCTAATAACTAGCTTCATCTTTTGTCACCAAAAAAGAATGGCTTTTTTGTTTGCCCACAGAACTGTATTACTCAGGGCCGAGCAGTGAGTTATCACAAGATGATAATCCACTCCTCTGGAAACAGGTCTGCGAATCCACAGGCACTTCCACAAATAACAGACCGCAGGCTTTTGAGCACACACTTTTATGCCCCTTTTGAAAGCTGTTTATTAAATCTGGAGAGAAACCGGTTGACTGAAAGAGAAAGCTATACCCAACAGGACGATTTCTCTGACGGCAGAGACATTTTCTTCTTCCTCAGGGGAGCTGGGGCCTGAGAGACGTGAGCGATTTCAGTGCGTTTAGACAACCCGTCCGTCCTGTTCGGTTCTCTCCACAAGCACTCTTTAGTATGAAGAAAAGGATTTGAAGAGCCACAGTCTAGGATGCTCTTAAAACAGGGCCAACTAATGACAGATGCTTTGCATTCCAGTTCAATGTCTCCAAAGGAAATCGCTTAGAAGACAAATCACATTTACTGAAGAATCATTTTTCATTTTTTTTTTCTTTTTTGATTACTTGGGATGTCCGTGGTATAGGCAGTAGCCGGGGAGCTACTGTGAGTTTCAGATGAGGGGCTCACTCCAGGCTTTGGGGCTCTGCCTCCACGCAGCAGCTGCTTCTGTGGGTTTGCACCAGTATTTGTTGAGGTCTCTGGCTATGGCTGGTCACTAGGGTCAGCTGGGACAGAAGAGCTGAGTGCAGGATGAAGGAGAGTAGGGTAAGCTTGCCCCAGTGGCAGTGTCTCTGTGTTCTTGTCTTCCCTGCATCCTCTTTCACCACTTCCAACCACTCAGAGAGTCCTCCCTGGCTGCTGCCTCCTGACCGCTTCCAGCTCCCTACTCACTCCTCCCTGGAGTCCATCAGAAACCAGCTCTGCAGGGAAGGGGATTCCAGGCAGTGTAATTTTAGCTTTCTGTGAGGCTCTGGAACTTAGCCAGCTTTTTGGTGACTCCCTACTCGAATTCCTAGAGGAAGAGACATACATTCCCTGTTTTGCAGAAGCAGTGACACAGATGCGTGTCACTGAGCTCACCGGCACCAGGTGGAGGTGAGGCTCTGACTCCCCGCAGCCTTGGAGCTGCGAGGTAGGCTCATCCACGCAGCCACAATCACTTCCTAGCCTCTCCTCACCTACTGCAGGTGACGACCATGCCTTGGGCAACTGGGGAAGAACCCCAGAGCGGCCCAGCCTCTTTGGGAGACTTGCACCTCACGACAGCCAGCCCTGACGGTTGGCACCAAAGCCATGTTCACCACCTGGCAGAGTAGTACTCCCCTGGGGAGTTCCTAGAATACATTAGGAGAGATTTGCAAAGCAGGAGGCTTCCTCAGAAGGTGGGGGCTCTGAGGCGCTGAGATTAGGGCATACATTTACTTGATTTACTGGTGGTTTTGTTACTTAACCAGAGCAGGTGCAGACCAGCAGTAGCTACTGGCCCTCAGGAAAGCCAAACTCTGTCTCATGAGGGTTGTCAAAGAAGAAGGCTGGATTACAGGTGACATTACCTAGGAAACAGCTAGGTTCACTCCAAAGACTGCCTCCTGGAATGTGTGGGCTTTTAGAGAGAAATTCTTCCCATCCTCGTCTTCAATTTAGTCTGCGTATGCAAATGAGGGATTGAAATTTATGCAACTCTCACTGGTCAACTGAAGCAGCAATCGCATTGGTTCATTATTGAAACTGGTGGGGTTCTGACTGGTTGCTCTGCTGCAGCCAGCATCTTACTCTCTCCCTGAAGTGGAGGTGGACCTTAGATCACTCAGCCTACGAGGAGCATCAGTCCCTTGAGCAAACTTAAAAACAGAAGGTAGCACCTGGTCTCCCATCCAGTTAGCTCTGGCCAGTTCTGGTTTGGTGACGATTGAGACGCTCAGGTAGACATCTAGCCTCTTGCCTCTGGTAGGAACCACTGAGGAGTTCTGTCTTCTGGACTCGTGTTGGCCCTGGGTGCAGAAGCGCTCTCTTCCACCAGGGATTACGTGAGTTTGAAAGCATGGATATACCACAGGGCAGGCACTTCACTGGGCAAAGATGCCTTTTGTCAAGTTCAAAAGAACTCACAGGCTCGCAAAACTTATTGAAAACACCATGCAAGTACCCCACCAACTGCTTAGTCTCTTCTTTATTCTAGCAAATTGTTACTGATTCTCATCGTCGAGGCTAGGAGGTGCCATGGTGGTTGAGGTGCTGGACTCCCACATGGCTGACTATGGTTCGAGTCCTGGAGCTGGCGGCTTGCTTTCTCACTTTCTCTCTCTCTCTCTGGTGAGTGTGTGTGTCCCGTAGCAAATTAAATAATAATATTGATGATGATGATAATGATAAATAACCTTAAGTAAAAATCTTTTTAAAAAAATCTCATCATCTCTGATCAAATGACGAGCCCCCCAATCATCTTTATCATGACTCTCGGAAGGCCATGGAGGGCTTCATGTGAATAGGAATCTTGGCTTATCCCACTGATATCTGAGAACCTCTAATATTTTAGCCCTATCGTCCTCCTTCTCCCCGGAGTAAAAACAGATACCCCAAATAATATATATCCAAACTTCCTAAAAGTCACATATTCTCCATGAACGTTTCCCTTATGAAAAAGTCTTAAGTGCAATCATTTGGATGACTTTTTGAACCTTCCTGCTTTTTCTCTTCCACCTTTGGAATGACTCAGAGAGAAGGGAGAAGCCCACCGAAGTGCTGCTGCTAGGACTTCTGAAGGAAACGCAGGCGGCCTCAGTTTTGCATGCCAGTCAGCAAAGCGGCACCACGCTCTTGGAACTCAGGAGGGCAGTTCAGCTAATTAATTTGAACTAAATAACTCTGATAATGTGGGAAAGTTAAGAGGTTTATCACAGAGATGCATATGCTCTTCCTTACGAAAATTTCTTGAAATGTTCTCTTTTCTCTTGGGTAGTTCGAATTTGGAGTGTAAGCTTTTGTATGTTTGCATTAGACTGGAAGTGGGAGAACGGTCACAGATTAGAGCCATAGGTCTTATCTGGAACGGCGTTTGCAATGGAGAATACGTGTAATTCCCAAGGAGGTCATTGTTTTCCCAGTTTTATATAAAATGACAAAATATTATGGTTCGGAAGTGAAGATGCCCCCAAAGTCAGAAAGCTGTGCCTGAATTTGTGAAAGTGGAGTTGCATTTATAAAAATTACTGATCAATTAACCATCATTTAAAATGATTTAATGGCATTTTGTACTTAGAAGAAGCCTGCAACAGGCTGGTTTAAGTCACCACACACTCCCTGACACGTGTATGTGTGCTTGTGTTTTAGTAGGATGGATTTTTTTTTGGAGGTTTTATTTATTTATTTATTTATTTTTGCCATAGGGCATTTATACTCACCAGAGAGACAGAGAGACATAAAGTGAGAAATCACCCCCCAGGAAGATGGACATGCCACAATCCCTTCTTCTTCATTCTCCTCTTGGGATTTTGAGCATGCACACACATGTGCCTGGCGTGAGTTTCAAGCCACTGGATCTGAGACTCAAACCAAGGTTGGACATGTGGGAGTCCAGCAACATAACTGCTATGCCATCTGCTGGCCCGGAATGGATTTTCGTTGTGCTGGGAACACTGAAACCTCAAGGTTTCCTCTCAACAAATTGTCCAATATCTTGGGAGAAGTGAGCCAGGTGCAGGGAGAATGCTCTGCTATTCTGCAGTGTTTGTGTATAGAGGTGTGTGTGTGTGTGTGTGTGTGTGTGTGTGTGCACGTGCGCTCATACAAAAATGGGTCAGTGTAAGAAGGAGGAAGGAAAACATTTGTTACAAGACTAGAGCTGGCTGTCTCTGGTTGCACAAACGTTTGTCTTGCTGACCATCAGAGTCGCTTGGACTTCAGTGCTCAGGGTGTACACTTCCAACAGGTTGTTCGTCACTCTGGATCGGTGTTCATGTGCGCGCTGCACTTTCCTTCGTTCTCATCCTTTCTGTGTCTGTCTCTGTCTCTCTGTCCTCTCCATCTCCCTCTCTGTCCATAGCACACGTACTTTGCCCATGCTGCCTCAGTTGTGAGCACACGTCCATCCGCACTTGACCCCCACAACTCGCGTCATTAAGGCTAAAAGGAGGGGATTTTGTGCTGCCCTGCTTCCACCTGAGGAGGAAGGTGGTGGGAAATTTGACAAAATTCAGGTGGTGTTGATAAAACACCATCCATGACAATAAACAAAGGTACCAGTATGTTTACTACGAAAACCTGGATCACAGGCAGAACTCCACAGGGAATCTAAGAGTCAAATTGAGACAGGGATAAGAGGGACCTCAGGCCAGATGCTCACTGTGAAAGAAAGCTAAGAGAACAGCAAATGTTACTTCAGGTAAATACATAGCTTTCTTTTGGTTTTGCTTTTTATTGCATTTGAGGAAAAAAAAAACTCACGTTCTTCATTAATTTCAAATAAGCACACTATGGAAAAAATACCTGGGGCCAGCTCTGTGGCCTGGCGGTTGAGGTGGCTGAATCCCTCATGGCCTGTCTTACAATTAGAGTCCTGGACCTGGCATCTTGAGAAACACGTGCTGGGCACGTGTGCGTGTGTGGCCAAAAATGCAGATAGGAGAGAGAGAGAGAGAGAGAGAGAGGGAGAGAGAGGGAGAAAGAGGGAGAGAATGGACAGAGGCATGCTTTCTTCTCTACTTTCCTCCCTCTCTCTCTCTCTCTCTGTTTTTCTGTCTCTCTCTAGTGAGGGCCTGTATCTTTTCATCAAATAAATAAATAAATAAAAACACAAAGAAAAATATAAAACCAAAGTGAAGAAAAACTATCTAGAGTGGTGATAAACCCCAGATAACTTATTTATGGGGAGACAGACTCTCAAAAATTAAATGAATTCCTCAAAGTTATGAGACTCAGTTTTTTCTATGAATAACTGTCTTTAAAAGTCGTCTAAAGTGTGTGATAGTTGTTTCTTTTCAGTGAAAAATGGGGAAAGTAAAATATGCGCTAGCAATATTAATGCACGTTCACACACATTCTAATTACCAAATTATCTTTTTCATTGCGACTCAATAAAAACTGGAACTTCTTTTTAGCCACAGATACTGGTTTCCGATAGAAAACTTGAGACAGGAGATCTCAGCACATGCCCATGGGCTTTTAAAACCTATAATTTATGAATATGCAGAAAAGGTAAACGTGACCTCCATGGAGAAGGATTTGCGGCCTCCTAGCATCACAATGGCTGATCCTTCCTGTGCTGCGTCATTTAATTGCGATGATTGTGCAGACCGAGGGTGGTTCATGGCAGTGCCGTTGTCTGAATGACCAGTCTGTGTTCGACTTGACCTTCTGTTTCTCTTCCTGGCACTGCCTTCTACCCAATTGCTCTTGTCTTTGGCCAGACACACAGGACCTCTTAGGGCTGGTCCTGACTAAGGCCAGAGGATTGAGGGGGACCTGGGATTTAGGACCAAGCAAGTGAGAGGTTAGAGGTGAGGAGGAATGGTGGGTGAAGAACAAAGCTGATAAGCAGTGGTGACAACAGGTGACAGTGATGAACACTTCGTTTTGCCTATATTGGGTAGAGAAGGGCTCCGGGAGAGTTCTTCGCACCCCTGCCTCCCCTCACCTCCCTGCTCCCTCCCTGAGTGGTGCTATCCGGCAAGTCCTCCTTTGGGTTCCTGTCTCCTCCCGCCTCGCTATCATCTGCTGTTTTTCACTAGCTGCTCTCGAGCCACCCCTCACATCACAAATTGAGCCCATTGCCAGAAGTTCAACCATGGATCCCATTACCCGCTCAGGAACCCCGAGCTTGATCTGGAAACTTCCCTCCTGTGCACACCTAGTCTCCCTGCGCTAGGCTGGCTGGAAAATCTGTTTATATGAAAACGTTATGATCAGGCTAAGAGGAGAATCAGCTCTCGAGAAGACAATTAGATGAGCATTGGAGATGCAGAGAAGGGCCAAGTCAGGGCTTAGCACACTCAGGGCAGAAGCCAGGAGTCAGGTAAGCGCCTAGCTCTGTTGGTTAGGGACCAGACAGGAGCACAGAACCATTCATTCAGCAAAGGTGCATTGAACACTTGCAGCCTTGTGGGCGTGTTAATTATAAAGTTTGATCAGTTCATGGTTGTTGACACACTTCTTGCAAAAGCAAGAATGAGTTCAGGAAATGAACGGCCCAAAGCCCGAGCATGTGGATTAGTAGTATGAACATGCAAGGCTCAAGAAGAAATTTCTAGGTTAAATTAGTAGCCTAGGAGGAGCCAAAGGACCATGGTTCTCCACTTCTGACCTATAGTCGGGGGATGGCTGCATTGACCTCAGCATGACCCGGGACTCCATACCTTTCAAATGCCTTCCCAGGGATTTCAATATGCAGCCAGGTTTTAAAATTATTGAGTAGGCAAACAGTATTGATTCCTAGGACAGGTATTTAGTAACATTTGCTTCAAGTGTACACGCAAGGCTAAATGAGAAAGGAGTCCCATGCCCCTGTAGTTCATAGCCTAATTCATATGAATGTATTAGGCAACGTTGCAGTTCAAGTGGCAGGAAGTAGGTACGGATTGGTGACGTGGTCTGACTGAAGTGACAGGGAGAACGGGGAATAATAAAAGAAATATGGCTGACGAGCTAGGATAGGACCAATCCATGGAGCGTTTTCAAGGAGTACAAGGCCGTCAACTCAGTGCTCACGGCTTTGGTCTGTTTGCTCTTGATGAGGGGATGTGAGTGTGCAGGAGAGAGAGAGAGAGAGGGAGAGAGAGAGAGAGAGAGGGAGAGGGAGAGAGAGAGAGGGAGAGGGAGAGGGAGAAAGCACCTTCCAGAGGGGTGTGGTCGTGCTCAATCCCTTCTCTTCCATTTCTTCCCCTTGT
>NW_006159611.1:177783-213157 GCF_000334495.1 Tupaia belangeri chinensis | reverse complement strand
GGAGAGAGAGAGAGAGAGAGAGGGAGGGAGACAGGACTCGACAGAGTCCTGCTCTGATGTGACCTTTTCTGTGCCAGATTTCTTTCTTCGTTTGCCAGAGGGCACTTGCGCTCACCAGAAAGACAGAGAGGGGAAGTGCCCCCCCCCATGGGGCATGGTCACACTGCAGTCCCTTCTTTATTACTCCATCCTGTCAGGATTTGGGGCACATGCACACGTGCCTTTTGTGTTTGTCAAGCTACTGTGTCTGGGAGTCGAACCATGAGGTCAGACATGTTGGATCCAGTCCTTTAACCACTAGCATACAGGGCTGGCCCTCTGCTTTAGTTTTCTGGCTAGCTAGGACCAGAGGCATCCACCACCATGCCTAGCTCTTTAGATGAGACCAAAAACCAAACCCGGGCCTCCCATGTGGCCTCAGCCATCGTATGGCAGCACCCTCCAGTCTGTGCCACCGTGGCTGGGTCTCGGAGGCTTTGTCTGTGGTAGACTCTACACGCATCATTTCCTGAGTCACTAAGGGTTTGGGATGGTCCAGAGTCCCTGCACTGTTGTCATGCCCCATCCTGCTGGGTAGTTACGTTGGTGATTTTGAGAGAGAACCGCAAAGCTCCCTTGTTCCCAAAAGTCACCGCTGATGGCTGCATGGCCACTAGTGTGGACGTCCTGTCAATAGCTGCTTTCAGGGGTGTGCAGGACATTCTGTGTCCGGGAAACGGCGGTGGAGGGCGCCATCGGGGCAGGAGCCTTTCTGCATGGCACTCCTCTGGTGACAAACACGCAAGGAGCTGCGCGGTGGGGGACAGGTGATCTTTTACTTTTTAGCAGAACAAAGGAAGTACCCAAACACTCCATGTTTTCCCCTCCCGTACCATGAAAGAGAGCTACAATGGTGACACCAAAAAAACCAGATGAAACTGTGACCAGAAGCAGGAAAGTCCGAGGGGACTGCGAGAGCTGGCTGTTTGCGTTTGGGAAGAAGTTTCATTACCCTCCTCTGAGTTTTCTCTCACACTGGGAAGTTATTACTCTGGCATTCCTCCTGACATTTTTATGACTTTGTTTATTTGAACACATAGTTCATGATGTGTTTGGGAGCAGCCTTCCCAAATCTCCCTCCCAGTGGCACCTCAGCTCAGCTAGGGAGACACTCCTCAGCTCCTTTGTTGTCGCTTCTTGCAGCTTGGCTCAACTTTTCAGTGTGGCGAGGGGTGCCCGGCTCTGTAAGAGCTACTCTGCACCCAGACATTGATGTGCCTGTCCTCTGGACGAGTGGGAAATTCAGTAACGATTTCTTTTTAAGTTCCTATCTTCAGTCTGTGAGAGGGAGAGAGATACAGCACCCCAGCGGGTCTGGAAGCCACAGTGCACCCCTTCCTCTCCCCCCCCCCCCCACAACCGGGCCACCCCCCTTGGGTGCCCCCCTCCCCCCCCCCCGCCCCCCAGATCAGGAGCACATCCCTGTGGGGCGTGTTCAGAGAAGTCTCTGGGCACGAGACCAGAACCTCCCCTGTGGGTCAGCCTCGCACAGCATCCCATGCTACCGCTGTGCCATGGTCCGGACCCAAGCTCAATCGCTCTCGATAAGCTCTAGAACACACAGGTCTGTATGGGTTCCCTACTCTCCAGGGGGGGAAGAATGATTTTTCCCATCACCCCATCAATCTGGAGACAAAGAAAGAAAAATCGAACCCGTTACATTCAATGATGCGGTCGCTGGCAGAAGCAGAGCAGGTCACTGAGAGCTGTGCTGTCCCCGGTGCGCGTCTCTTCCGGTGGCCCCGGGCTGCTGTGCGGTGGGGGTCCCGGGTTTGATTGACTCGGCTCTCGGGCTGATGTTTACCCTGCTGTATTCATCTTGCTCCGACGACTGCGACATGCCACACGGACGCGGGGAGGCTGACAGGGAACGTGAGGGGGACCAGACAGATGACAACGTCTCTGTTCTTCAGAGCCCGTGCAGGACGATCTGTCACCTGGTGATAGGGCTCAGCCTGTCATTTATTTACTTACAGCTTTAATGTGGGTAAAATGAGCCGGCGAGGGGGAATGGTGACAAGAGGTGCAGAGAAAGTGAGTGGTTACAGGAAGCACAAATCTGACAGAGCCTTTTCAGCACCGAAATATCAACAGCAGCGATTTCCTGCATCTCTAATGGGCAGGCCAGCCCAGGGGCCGATTATTAGCAGCATTCCGGGCAACACATCCGATTTGCAAAGCAAGAACTTTCATCATTTCGTCTGCGGTTTGTCCCCCCCATTATATTAAGCGCCTTGATTTTTTTTCTTGAACATTTAATTTCTGCAATATTCAGGGACTGTTTTGGCAAACCGTTTTTTTTTTTTTTTTTTAGCTTTTTAAATTTTCCACATTTTACAAAGTAGCTTTCATGTGCCATTGAAATCATTACCCAGGTGTCCTATTTGCTAGAAAAGTGTGGCTAAAAATCATTTATAGTCTTGAAGATAAGGCCTTTGAAAAACATTGACCTGCTTCTTTTATATGATGACATCTGGGTATGAGACTAGAACACATGAAAATCTGGGAAAAATGACAAAAAATATCATTTTCTTTTGAGTTTTACTTACTTTTATTTATTTAAAAAATTTTTAAAAATATTACACAGTTAATTTCTTTTCTTTCTTCCATGAGCAAGGAAGGAAGTGGGGGACAGAGAGACAGGCCCCCAGAGGGGTCTTCATGCCATGACCCGCCCCCAGCTTCGGCCAGCCCCACATGGGGCGAGAGCTTACATACATGCACCTATATGTTTGGGCAGCTCTGTGGATGTAAACCCAGAACCCCCCACGTAGGTCAGCCTCACAGAGCTCTGTGTTGACACAGTGCCACTGTCCAGCCTCCCAGATGTTTTAACTAAGTTGCATCTGCAGGCACAAACCTGCGACTGGCATGTTAAGGGGAATTTTATTTTATTTTTTAGAGAGATATTTTGGCTATAGGGCATGTGTGCTGTGCTCACAAGAGAGACAGAAAGTGAGAAATCACCCCCTGGGGGGATGGCTCCACCACAATCCCTTCTTCTCCACTCTCCCCTGGGATTTGGGACACGCATACACATGCACCCAGTGTGAGTTGCAAGCTGCCAGTCCAGGACTTGAGCCATGGCCGGCCATGTGGGAGTCCAGCCACGTAACCATTATGCTATCTGCTAGTCCCAGGAGGACTCTGTAAACAAAAACAAAAACAAAAAAACCCTTTGCCTGTATCTAAATGAATGAAATATTTCTGAGTTGAACAAATGGACAAAGTGCTCTAAGTAATTCATTGACGTTCCCGATGACCCAATATATACAAATACATATTTGAATTACAAAAGTGAAATTCTGTAAAGGCTTCCCCAGCCTCGACATTCTTTTCTTCCTTCATGATACCGAGTCTTACTTTGTCACATTTGGAGCAAAAGCTCCAGGAATCTCCCACACACTGACGGCCCGGGACCGGAGTACACGTGTGCAGGCAGTGCTCAGGGTACACCCCGTGTGCCCGAGGACCACACAGTAGCCACAGACGGTCCCTCACGTGGGACTGGGAAGGCCAGTGTTGGTCCTGCACTATGGCCAGTGCAATCCAGCCTGTAACATTCCGAAGGGCCTGCACATGTCATAAGCAACAGTGTCCCCAGAGAACTGTAGCTGTAACCCTGCGTAGCCTGGGTCCGGCCATCCCAAGACTGCCAGCTGGGATCGGGCTGGCTCCTAGAATGTCTTTCAGGATGCGTCTTTGGGCACGTCCAGTTCGTAGCACACCTTCCAGATACTGAAGCCTGGTAACAATGCCCTTGTAGGGCTCAGATCACAGCACCCGAGACCAGGCAGCAGGCAGCCTGTGGTGCGGTGCGATAGGCCTCACTTTCACCCGATGAAGGCAGAGTCTGTAAGCAGGTTGGCACATGGTGTGTCTCCAGACGCGGTGAGGAACTCTGTTGACAGTGTGTGCTGCAGACCAGACCCACTTCCTCCTGCGGCCCTGGGAGCACTGTCTGCCCCGAGTCTCTTCGCCATGCTTCTACATGGCATGTGCTTAGGGGGCAGGCTGCCTGCCAGCCAGGCGTGCGAGAGGTAGCTAGGCCTTCGGGGGGCGCCTGGCTGACACTAGAAATACCAGGTGCACTTGACCTGTCGCTCTGTGGTTCTGTTGCCAGGGAAGGGATGACATTCCCCCAAACCTGGTGATAAGAACCTGTAAATACAAGACTCCCAACCAGCCAGCACCCTGCTTGTCTCTGGGGCTGGTAGTGTCCTGAGTTCCCAGTGCTTGTAGGGTTGTACATTGTTGGGGTTAGTCGCTGACAACTACCATTTTTTTCTTTCTTTCTTTTCTTTTGTGGAGAGATTTTTGCTATAAGATGTGTGCACTCACCAGAAAGACAGAGACAGAGAGACAGAAAATGGCAAATCACTCCCAGGGAGATGGTCACGCCACAGTCCCTTCTCCTCCATTCTCCTCTCAGGATCTTGGGCACGCACACACACGTGCCTGGTGTGAGTTTAAGCCACCGGGTCCAGGACTCGAACCATCGTCGACTACATGGGAGCCCAGTGACAGAGCCATTACGCCAATTGCTGGTCCTAGCGACTATGATTTCAATACACTTTTAGAAGTTTCAGTTTGTGCTGGCCGAGAGTCCCACTTCTTTCCTGAAGGATTTCAGGAGAGAGGAGACTGTGTCCCCTTTTCTGAGCTTGGCAGGGTATCCCTGACAGAAGAGCCAGCGACCTGCCTTGTGTTCCTGCTGTGGCAGTGGAATGTGGGTCCTACCACCGTGCTCGCAGGGGCCTGGACACTGTTGGACTAGTGTGGACACAGGTGGTGCCTCTGGGTCCCAGCTGTCACTGGGATACCTGTTTCTATACTTGTCTGTGTTGTTGCTGGGTCAGACACAGGTGTGGGGGGAGGGCGAGGGTGTGTCCACAAGACCAGGGAGGTGAGTTGTGTTCAATGTCATGATCTTCTGACAGCTGAACTTTAGTGCTCCCCTCAACAGCCCCATCCTGGCTGTTCGGCATTTTCCATGGCTGGTTAAGGTGTCGGTCCTAATGGCAACGTGGGGAGAATTAGGAAAAGGGGGAGGAGGTAGAGAATTCTGGGAGCTGACTCTCTCTGAGAGATGTCCACCTCCAACTCCTCTCTGTGCAAGGAAACGTTTCGTGATTGCCCCTGTCCCTGTCTGGCCATCCCTGCAGTAAGGAGAGAGGTGAGAGAGCCGTGAGCAAGCATTCGTTTGTTCTCCCATCACTTATTTCCTGGGGTCTCCTGTGGAGGGTCTCTGCCCTTGGAGCCATGGCCGCGAGCTCAGTGTTTTTAATATGGCAACTTTTCTTTTTTTTTTTAGTACTCACACCTTGTTTCCTTTTATAAGGTGGAATATCTACTTCACATTTCCTGTCTTTCACATTCTTTTTATAGCCAAGGCGCAAAGCAAAAGTAATTACCATTCTTGGGGACCTTTTCTGTTGAAATCATGAGACTTAGAGACATGTAGAATGTGAAGGTTTCACTACTCATGTTTTTATTCTTGACCCATATGGGACTCTAGTTCCACCCAGTGTTGTCTAATCATGAAAGTCTCTGGATACCAAAGGATATCAAACACAATCATAGAGAAGCAGCGAGGCAGAAACATATTCGCAACCCAGAGTTGATTCCCCATAATCTGGGGGTTGCCAGAGGGAGGTGGGTGGTAAGTTCAGCTCCATCTTTAGGCGCCATCTGCTGAAGTGGAGGTTGCTTGTACCTGGGGGCTCCCCTCAACAGCCCCGTACCCAGCAAGTCCTGCCTGACCGGTGTCGCCCTTCGGCGGGAGCAGCAGTGGAAACTCACCATGCAGGGCAGCTTTGGTGAGTGGAGAGGCCATCTCACCGGTGATAGGGAGCATGTATGTGGAGGCACAGCTTTCCTGTGTGATTTTCCTAGGGCAGCCAGGACAGATAACCACACGCTAGGTGGCTTGAAACAACTGAATTGGGTCTCTCAGTCCTGGAGGGCAGCAATCCCAGATCACGGTCCCCAAGGCTGTGCTCACTCTGAGGTCTCCAGGGGACAGTCCTTCCTGTGTCTTCCTATGGCTGGTGGCTGCTGGCACCCCCTCGTTGTGGCTGCATCTCTCCAGTCTCTGTCGCCTTACCGATGGCCTTCTCTCTGTGCTTCAGGTCCCTTCTCTGTACAAGGAACAGCCTGATTTCCACAGTTTATACTTGTCAGTCCTTAGAGAGACATCTGTCTCCACTTCTCTTTCCATATTCAGACCTCCATGAGCTTTTGAGGCTAGGGTGATGTTAGCCCAGGCATACGGCTTTGGGGTTAGTCCGGGCTGTATTCTAGTTCAGGTCTCACCCACTGCTTCATAGTGTTGGGTGTGTTGTGAAACCGCTCTGGGTTTCAGCTTTCTTATCTGAATGCAGCATCTTAACTATCTCGTAAGAAAATAATGAGAGATGACCAGCAGATGGCATGGCAGTGAAGGTACTGGATTCCCACATGGCTGACTATGGTTCAAATCCCAGACCCAGCAGCTTGAAAATCATTCCAGGTACATGTGTGTGCATGCCCCAAATCCCAAGTGGAAAATGGAGGAGAAGAGATTGCAGCATAGCCATCTCCCCAGGGGGTGGTTTCTCACTTTTCCTCTCACTGTCCCTCTCCAGTGAGTGCATGTGCCCTGTGGCAAAAACTAATTGAATATGTTTAAAGCATCTAGAAAGTGCACCAGAAAACAGCAACCACCTATTTTCATGGCGTATATTGTGCTATTGCGTGGAAGAAAGAGCAGGAGGCCTGTCGAGTCTGGTTTTGGGTCTGCACAGTCAGCAGAGTGGCTTCAGATACATTCGAGACATTTTGGGCCTCTGTGTCATTGCTTAGAAAATGATGGGGGGAGGGACTCCCAAGTCCATTCAGTTCCACAGTTTATGGAAAAAAGACTGGGAGAATTGTAAAAAGAGAAGTTCCCGATTTACCCTAGTTTAACTCAGATCGATTGAAACTGCCTGTGAGGAACACTCACGAAAAACTTTTGGAAACAGCATGGACAGCGTGAATCTCTCTGCAAGAGGCCTAGAGAATTGGTGGTGGTGTTTCCGTGTGTCGGATACCGGCAGAGAACAATGGAGCATTTCTTGTACCTTTAAGACTGAGTAGGGGTTATTCTTTTCAAAGGAAGATTACCTTTGCTTTCCGTTCTTTTAGAAGATAATTACACAATATTCACATTTCTCAGAGCACTTTGAAGATGACGTGGGAATTGAAGATGTTACTGTTTCCAAAGGAATTTAGAAGCACAGAATAATATCAGGCTTGGATCAAATAAAAATAACTTTTTAGGTCTCTGTTTATTAAAAATGCATGTCTTGTTTTCCGTGTTTTCTTCCACAGCGCTTAGACACGGGCAGAACCCAGTTGGAAGCTTTTTAACTAGAACGTTTTGACAACTCCAAAGCCCTTTCCCTCCTGCCCAAATGTTGCTCCTTCATTAAGTCCCCCAAGGAAGCAAATGAGCCAAAGGCAAAGAGAGACAATAGACTGCCCCTGCTCAGATGAACTCGTTACTCCATTTGTCAGGAAGCTGGAGGCATTTGTGAGAAAACGGGTTGAGAAGCCAGGTCTGCATGGGGTAGCCCGGATTGGCGCTGCAGTCGCTTATGCGGATGGGGGGTGGTGAGGATCTTGTAGGCCATTTACACAAAAATGAACACCTTCACAGAACCTGGTTCTCAGCCCCAGCCCCGCCGTAGTCTCTCCTTCTGTCTTCAGGTCCGTGTTCTCTTCCAGCCATCCTTCTTGTTTTGACATGCTCTGTCTTCCTGTGTTCCTCTCCCCCCCACCTTTAAGAATTCAAACCAAAGTGGTCTCACCACGTTCCTGGAATTTGCTCTTTGTATCGGTATTAGAACACGGTGCCATTTATTGTGAAAGTTCTCTGGTTCCTTATCCTGCAGGTATAGACAGGAAGCCGAAGATTGGCCTACGGCAACCGCTGTTGGTGCATTTGATGGTCTGCACGTTTGGCTACACAAACATCTCCCGTGCCAGCTCCGTGCTAGTGACAGGACAGTGAGTAGAGAGGGCCCTCCCTTCCCCAGGTCGCAGCCTGTGAGGCACAACTGAAAGGAAACACAAGCTACTGTGAGCGTCTCCCCCAGAGCACCACGCGGGAGGTGGACGGTGCACGTTCCAATGCAGACTTGGAACCAAGACGGGTTCCCATAGGGGAACCCTCTCTTCTCTGTGCTTCTGCTCTTCATCAAATGAGTCCCTGTGGTTAGCCAGAAGATAAAGCTCTGCGTGCCTCTCTGTGTTGGTGGAATGATAACGCCTTCTTTGGCTTCCTCTGCGTCCAGTTTCATTTCCGTATGGTGGTGCCATTCAGTGTCCCTGAGAGAACTGGGAAAGTCGAAGGCCGAAACGAGGCCTAAAAAAGGGAGTGCGAATCTCAGCACGAGGCCAACTTCCTATCTTCTAGTCTAGGGAGGAGAAAGAATGGGTCGTGTCGTAAACTAGATGCCTGCGTTTCTGAGCGGGTTCTTGAGAAGCTTTGACTGAGTGTTTAGCTGAGAAAATCCAACCCCAGTCTCCCCATCCTCGGCGCGATGGGATTCTGCAGCGCCGTGGTGGGCGAAGTGCTGCTCTCCAGATTCTGATCATGCGCTGTGGGGCAGAGCCCTTGGCTCCGTCTCGGGAAGATGCGCTGTTTGAAGCTCTCCCACCGTTGCCGTCCATGTCCGCGACGTGGAACGACATCTCACAGGTGGGGCCCCTCTTTCTGTGTTATGCCCACTCACTGTCAGGCAGTGAGTAAAACGACACAGTGACTCAGCGGGCATTCTGCCGTGTTCCAAGGCCTGGCTGCCCTTTTTTTTTAAAGAATTATATTTTTTTAATATTCTTAATTATTATTATTATTTTAATTTGACCAGAGAGAGAGAGAGCAGTCAAGTGGGAAAGCAAGCCACCAGGCCTGAGACTCAGACCATGATTGGCCACGTGGGAGTCCAGCTCCTTAACCACGGCACCACTTGCTGGTTCTGCAGTTTTAAGCTTTAATGCTTCAGAAACATAAATGCACAGTGACTAAATGTAAATTTAAGAAATACATGGTACCAGCAGATGGCATAATAGTTACATTGCTGGACTGCCACATGGCTGACCATGATTTGAGTCCCGAACCCGGCAGCTTAAAACTCATGACAGGCACTTGTACATGTATGCCTAAAATCCCAAGAGGAGAATGGAGGAAGAAGGGGTTGGGGGTGTGGCCATCCCCACTTGGGAGTGACTTCTCACTTTCTATCTCTCTGTCTCTCCAGTGAGCACATGCACCCTATAGCAGAAATTTCTCTCTTAAAAAAAAAAGAAAAATACATATAATACAATTTATAATAAAATTTAAAAACTATCAACCACAGAAAAAGAAACAGTAATCATTTGTATTCTTTTTTTACGTATGCAGTTTTGTGAATGTTGAGTGATTGTTTCACTGTGGGTTTTGAATCTGAGTGTACTATCAGAGAATCAGGGGAGAAGCAGGCTTTTAAAGTTTACAAAACTGCCTAAGGATAAAGGTAAAGGTAACTATCATATTTCTAATGGTGCTCTTTGTAAGTTTGTACCATTTTTTCTTCCTAAATCATGAAAGCTTAAAACTGCACTAAGCCTTTTGGGATACTCCATAATAGGTAGCAGTTTATTTTGGAATTCAAGTTCTCTCATCAGTTTTTCCTGATTGATTGATTGATTTTAATTTACTTATTACATTCAATTTTTATGTATCATTACAGTATACCAAGTGAATTTTCCCATCACGAATACATTGTATATTGGTTCAGTCAAAGATATTATCATACACATTATCATCAACAGAGCACTTTCCATTTTTGTGTCCCTCAAATGTTTTGCTTCTTCATCAGTTTTTTAAAAATGGATTAAAACAAAACAAAAATTATCTAAGTTCAGGAGAACAAGCAGAATTTTTGAGTTCAAAACTATAAAATTAGTATCAAAAGGCTATTACATGGGCCAGCAGACAGGTGGTGGGTAAGGGACTGGATCCCACGTGGCTGGCTGGCTTTGTGGTTTGCGTCTGGGCGTTGGTGGCTGGGGAACATGTTGGGTGTGTGTGCAGGCCCAAGATCCCGGAAGGAGGGAGAAGCAGAGGAGAAGGGATTGTGGCATGACTGTTCCCCATGGCGGGTGCTTGTCCACTTGCCCTCTCTCTTTCAGTCTCTCTCCAGCAAGGGCATTCAACCTCTGGAAAATGAAAAACGAAATAAGAAAACGACTATGCGTGTTCATAAAAACCAGCTGTTCACACAGGTCGCGTAATTGGGAAGTCTGTTTTGAACAGAATGAAAAAAATATATATGAAGTATATTTTAATAAATATATTTATAAATGTATATATAAGTTATATATAAAAATATATAAATTATATATGTTTAAAATATACATATATAACTTTTGATTTTGCTAGTGGGCCCATGCACTTACCAAAGAGAGGCAGAAAAGAACAAAAGCACCCCATCCCCCTGTTGGGAACAGTCGTGCCCCAATCCCTTCTCTTCTGTTTCTTCTTTGGGATTCTGGGCACACATGCACGCATGCAAGCCCCATGCGGTTTCCAAGCATCCAGATCTGGGACTCCTGCTGCACAGTCGGCCCTGTGGGATCCAGCCACCTTTACCACCAGGCCACTGGCTGATCCAAACAATATATGTTTTCGTTTGCTTGTTTTTGAGAGAGATTTTTTGCTATAAGGCATATGCTCACTGGAAAGACAGAGAGACACAGAGAGACAGAAAGCAAGAAATCAAATCCCCCTCACCCCCCCAGCAACACTATAACCCCTTCTCCTCTCAAGATTTTGGGCAGGCGCACACACATGCCCAGTGTGAATTTCAAGCTGCTGGTCCAGGACTCAAACTGCGGTCAACCACATGGGGAGCCCAGCGCCTTAACCACTACACCACCTGCTGGCCCCACAATGCATGCTTTAAATTCAGAGACAGACCACGGAGTGTTGCCAGCTCTGGAGGTCACCTGGCGCGTCTGAGGCAGGAATGAAACACCAATTCGTTAAACGTGCGTAGCGAGCTAGGCTCCATGCCCTCGCTCCCTGAAATACAGCTGAGCCCTGCTCACTGCGAAGATTTTCATTGCTGACAAAAACAGAGGTACAATCTTAGGTGACACGGGTAAATCACCCTTCTGTCTAGAAATGAAGGGGTTACTTTCTGCTGTCCTGCCTGACATTTGCTTTACAGACCACAGCGAACTGTTCAGCTCCGAGGCATCGGCTAAGCGATGGCTCGCATCTCTGTCCAGTAGATTAGAGTGTGTGCTGATTCTGTTTGCTTGGAGGACAAATATTTTCCCTGACGTTAAGTCTCTCTGGTTGGCTGTGCAGTGGGGGTATGTACAAGGGGAGGCCATGCCTTGTTATACTCATTACAAGTCCCGGGCTCTCGGAAACCTGGCGTGAGCAGAGCCGGGACACCCTGAGGCCATCTGCGTGTCCTCTTGCTACCCACACGTTGGGAGTGTTGCTCCTCTTCTGCTCCTTACTCAGAGTGTCGGTGGTGGAAACTCTGCTCACAGACCCACCGCACAGCACCCGCTGCCTCGCCCAGGTCGGCTATCTGGTCCACCCCAGCCAGTACCAACATGCTGTGATGGTGTGATGAGCAATGCCCCGGCTTGCTGGCAGATTTTATTTGGGGGTGTGCACTGAGATCCAGGCTTGCCGTTGGGTTTTACTTGCTGGATGCCACTGACAGGAACAGACCGGATCTTGATATGCCACTTGCGGAACTAATCTTACTACCCTTGGAGTTTTCCCTTCCCTTCCATGTATTACCTGATCTAAGGACCGAGTAACATTGGGAACAGAATCAGGTAGAAGTAGCACGTGGAGGGATAGCAACTCTGGGTCTCGGCTCCCTATAACCATGTCCTTTCTAGAAATTCAAGTCCCTTAACACTGGAATAGGTTGCTGAGGCAGTGAGCATACCGTCAGTGGGAGCATTCGAGGAGAGATGGTGGCCGCCTGTCGGACTGCAGTGGACTTTGGGTTGGGTGGAGCATGACATCCTCTAAGACCTTTTCCCACTTGGAAGTTTTTAAAACTCCATTTTGTGACATCGCGATGATTCAGAATATGGATGTCTCTCTCCCCTATCAAATTCTCTTACGGTAGTAAGTGCTCTCATTTTCCACAATACTGTAATGCGTATTTGCCCAGGTCAGAGCATTCTTGCTGCTCTTTCTCTCTTTCCCCTTGTGGCTGTTGTAACTAAGAAATTCGCGATGCCAGCCTGAGGGCTAGGGCTCACCCCTGAGCCACGGTGCCTGGCTCTGCCTCTCACCAACTCTGCAAGTCAGACAAGGGCCCTTCCTCCCAACCCTCAGGTTGCTATTTGATAAATTCTCTCTCTCTCTCTCTCTCTCTCTCTCTTTTTTAGAGAGATTTTTGCTATAGAGTTTATGTGCTCAACAGGGAGACAGAGAGACAGAAGGTAAGAAATTACCCCCCTGGGGGTATGGCCATACCGCAATCCCTTCTCCTCCATTCTCCTCTTGGGATTTTGAGCATGCACACTCACACGCTCCGAGAGTTTTAAGCCACCGGTTCCAACCACAGTCAACTTCATGAGAGTCCAGTGATGTAACCATTATACCGTCGGTTGGTCCCGCTGTTTGCTAAATTCTAAGCTCAACAATCACCTATGGAATAGAGCTGTTAAAAAGGACCAAATGAAAAATGTCCTAAAGTATTTAGCACAAGGTGTGGCACTTCCAGTAACCACAGTTTTCAATATTTAATATCTGCTGGTTGTGGTGGTGGTTATTCCCCTGGGTTGCTGGTTCTCAATTATCCGCCAGGCTGTCACTTGTCCACCATCATGACGCTCTTGATGTTGAGAGCTTTGTTCATTGTTGGCATGTGTGAAAAGTCGAATAAATGCCGTCATCATTGCTGTGTAAGTCCCTTTATCTACCTGTGCTTTAGTTTCTGTAATGCTATAATAAGGTTGTTTTTAAGACTGGCTCGGAATCAAATGGAAGTCATTACTTTTGGAGCATACAATTTACAATTCTTTCAAGATCACCTGGTTACACAGAACCTCCCTTAAATTCCAATCCTAACCTTGGAAGCCTGTGCTATTGAGAGTCCCCGGCTATTACCATGGTCCTCCTGGAGGTTATTATACGTATCTGACAGAATATTTGGATTTCACATTTTTCGGATGTTTGTTTTGTTTACAGGGCGCTGATTCATAGAAAAAAGGCAGCTCCAGTTTAATGGAGGCATTATGCTTGCGTGTGCGGCTTTTCCTTCCCCATTGAAACAGAAACGATCCGAGTGAGTGAAAAGCAAAGATAAGCCGAGAATAGAGTTGCAGTCGGAGTTTGTGCAGGTGCTGTTTTGTTAGCGTCCTGGTGCATGTGCACTGTGGTTCTGCACACACAGTAATAGTCATTTTTTTTCTTTGAGAACATGCATTACAATGTGCAGCTTGTTATAAGTCTTGACAAAGCCCGTTGGAACCAAAGAGACCGGTCCTCATTCTATACTGAGGAGCTGTTCCCACTGGGACTCAAAGAACTCCAGTTCAAGAAATATCAGCTGGCGATTTGCTCTGTGGGCGGTTTGCAGACCAGCTCCTTTATGCCTCATTTCTTACCTGCTGCACTGAGATGGTCTTACACTTTGAGGTGTGTCCTCTCAAGCGTGCTGAAGGGGGGTGAACCTCACACCAGGTCCAACGGAATCTCTATGTCACAACCGGCATCCCCTTTCCCTCTCCCCTTCTTTCCTCCGTTCAAAGTGGAAACAAACCACTTCATAAGAACCTCATGAATTTTTCCCTGTGTGTGCTTTAGTTAAAAGACCCTCCCGTGCTGTGTGTTCGGCTCTGTGGGGACACTGTGTCACAGCCGGCTTGTCAGATCAAAGTGGAGCATCTTTGGCTCACACAACGCCTGACGTGGCCCTCTAATGGGTCCAGCAAGCCTTCCAGTGCGCGTGCTTTCCAGAGGCGAAGGAGAGGGGGCATTATCACAGTACGTAAGACATTTGAATTTTGAGACAGTTTATAGCATCAAAAATAATTGTACCTTCTACAGATAGAAGAATGCAATGTCCCTGGGTCTGCTTCTGTACTAGAAACTATCGGGTTTTTGGAATGCCAGCTCTTCTTTGTTTCTTTTCTCCCAGTCAGAACATTTCTATCTTGTTTTGTAAACTGTGAATGCAACATCCTGAGTCTTTCAAATATGAGCTACAGAAAGTGTTGTTTGCTGCCGTATGATCCAGTCATTTAGGTAATAGAGTAAGTATGAGCATTTTAAAAAACATAAGAGAAGTGTTTGGATTTTTGCCAGAGGGCACATGTGCTCACCAGAAGGAGAATAGGAGAGAGGGAGAAATACCTCTCCACCATGTAGGATCCAGCCACTGGAACCATCAAGCCATAGGCTGGCCCTGTGGTTTTGCAGACAGGATCTTGCTAAGTTGCCAAGGCCAGCCTCAAACTTGCTCTCTTCCTGCCTCAGCTCCCAAGTCACTGGGATGCCAGGTGCACACCAGGATGGAGCCTTCCAGCGGGACTGAGAATCGAACTTGCTCGTAGTGGCCCCAGCATGCAATGCACAGCATCTTAGCAGTAAGCACCACTGAGTCTAGGCCACATTATGGTTCGTTGTAGGCCGTCACCTGATTGAGAGTGATTGCTGAAAGCCCCTAAGCTTCCTGAGACCAGCCATTGGCCAATGCTGCTGGTGTTGAGGGAGGTCCCCTATCCACTGTCCTTGAACCCCTGGGGACATCTGGAGACAGCCTCATCTGTCTGCTCAGGATTTATTCCACTGTCTACTCAGCCAGAGTCATTTCTGGGCCTTGGAGGAGCGATGTGAGCTGCTTCATCGGGAAATGATGAGATTCTCAGTCTAAAAACAGTCGATGGTTGTTAGAAGCAGTTACATGGCTTTTCTTTTACAATGTTGAAGGGGGCCCGCAGGTGATGTAGTGATTGAGGCACTGGACTGGCAGTTACTAATCCAGCCCTCCCTTCTTCCCTTCATTTTCCTTCCTTTAGCCCTGCCGATACTGAGTAACCAAGTCCCTCTATTAGTTTAGCTCCATCTAAAATTCCTGAAGTTGTTCCTGTTTTCCTAACTGACCCCAGGCTGGTGCATCGAGCACAGCCATGTAGACCCTTCGCACACAGAAGGAAACACCCAGGCGAAGCCTTTGTTGCTAGCTGGCCAAAGTGTGCTAGAGGTCTTCTGCAGACCTCCAGGTCCAAGCCCCCCTTTGGCCCTTCCTCGCACTCTCTCCCCCTGAGTGGGAATGGGGTGTGTGAACAGGTACAGAGTGACTCACGTACTTTCATCCCCTTGGGGTGTCATGGTGGTGAAGGACGCTGGGTCTCACATGGCCACATGGGAGTTTCCAGTCTCAGACCCAGTAGTTTAAGGAATATGTTGGGTGCATGTGCGTGCATGCCCCAAATCCTGAAAGGACAATGGAGGAGAAGGGATTGCAGTGTGGCCATCACTCCTAGTAAGTGATTTCTCACTCTCCCTCTCTGTCTCTTTCTCTTTCTGATGAGCACACATGGCCCATAGCAAAAACTAAAGAGAAGTTCATCTCGATGTCCCACTGTGTTCTACCTCCGGGTAACTTCTCACCAGGCAGCCCTCTGTGTTGGAGCCCCTCCTCCCCATGTGCTCCCTGACCCAAATATGTCACCATGTTGCAGTGAGATCAGTCGAGGCTCAACCCAAAACCCCAGCTGCATCCTGGTATCCCCGAGTCACTGGCCCTTTGCAATGTCACTGGTATTGTCTCTGCTCCTGCTGGACTCATTTGTGACCTGGATAGTCGCTATCTCCTGAGCTTGCATTTCCTAGCTTGTTTGAAGAGTGCAGATGGGAGCAGGAGGCATGTGGTAGGCATGGCATTAGTCTGCTCTTGTTGCTGAAGATCTCAAAGCACTTTCTAGAAATACCTGATATGAACACATATAAAGCAGTAATCAAGTTCATTTCTCTGTGTGGCTTCAGGAACACGGAGTCCCAAAGTCCCGAGGTCCCATTTTTCTCTATCACTTCTCAGTCATCTCCTATCACAGTTGTGTGGGATCCCAGCCCCTTCGTGTTAATTTCAGGAAACAATTACTCTGGGAAGCTTACAAGCTTCTAGCTCTTTTAATTTTCAAACCAAGGTTAAAGAGAGTCTTATTGAAAGTCACCTCAAGTCCTATTCAAAGCACCCTGAGATTTCTTTTAAAGGTACATGATGCTAAATAAAGTTTAACTCTGAAAAGGTTAATTATTAAGTAATGAATATGTACTGTCTGTGGGCTACTTTCTCTTCTTGCCTCTGCTAATTATTTGATCATCCTTTGCCTGTAACTGAAGTGTTAAAGGAAGCCTATGTATAGGCTGGCCCTGTGGTTTTGCAGACAGGATCTTGCTAAGTTGCCAAGGCCAGCCTCAAACTTGCTCTCTTCCTGCCTCAGCTCCCAAGTCACTGGGATGCCAGGTGCACACCAGGATGGAGCCTTCCAGCGGGACTGAGAATCGAACTTGCTCGTAGTGGCCCCAGCATGCAATGCACAGCATCTTAGCAGTAAGCACCACTGAGTCTAGGCCACATTATGGTTCGTTGTAGGCCGTCACCTGATTGAGAGTGATTGCTGAAAGCCCCTAAGCTTCCTGAGACCAGCCATTGGCCAATGCTGCTGGTGTTGAGGGAGGTCCCCTATCCACTGTCCTTGAACCCCTGGGGACATCTGGAGACAGCCTCATCTGTCTGCTCAGGATTTATTCCACTGTCTACTCAGCCAGAGTCATTTCTGGGCCTTGGAGGAGCGATGTGAGCTGCTTCATCGGGAAATGATGAGATTCTCAGTCTAAAAACAGTCGATGGTTGTTAGAAGCAGTTACATGGCTTTTCTTTTACAATGTTGAAGGGGGCCCGCAGGTGATGTAGTGATTGAGGCACTGGACTGGCAGTTACTAATCCAGCCCTCCCTTCTTCCCTTCATTTTCCTTCCTTTAGCCCTGCCGATACTGAGTAACCAAGTCCCTCTATTAGTTTAGCTCCATCTAAAATTCCTGAAGTTGTTCCTGTTTTCCTAACTGACCCCAGGCTGGTGCATCGAGCACAGCCATGTAGACCCTTCGCACACAGAAGGAAACACCCAGGCGAAGCCTTTGTTGCTAGCTGGCCAAAGTGTGCTAGAGGTCTTCTGCAGACCTCCAGGTCCAAGCCCCCCTTTGGCCCTTCCTCGCACTCTCTCCCCCTGAGTGGGAATGGGGTGTGTGAACAGGTACAGAGTGACTCACGTACTTTCATCCCCTTGGGGTGTCATGGTGGTGAAGGACGCTGGGTCTCACATGGCCACATGGGAGTTTCCAGTCTCAGACCCAGTAGTTTAAGGAATATGTTGGGTGCATGTGCGTGCATGCCCCAAATCCTGAAAGGACAATGGAGGAGAAGGGATTGCAGTGTGGCCATCACTCCTAGTAAGTGATTTCTCACTCTCCCTCTCTGTCTCTTTCTCTTTCTGATGAGCACACATGGCCCATAGCAAAAACTAAAGAGAAGTTCATCTCGATGTCCCACTGTGTTCTACCTCCGGGTAACTTCTCACCAGGCAGCCCTCTGTGTTGGAGCCCCTCCTCCCCATGTGCTCCCTGACCCAAATATGTCACCATGTTGCAGTGAGATCAGTCGAGGCTCAACCCAAAACCCCAGCTGCATCCTGGTATCCCCGAGTCACTGGCCCTTTGCAATGTCACTGGTATTGTCTCTGCTCCTGCTGGACTCATTTGTGACCTGGATAGTCGCTATCTCCTGAGCTTGCATTTCCTAGCTTGTTTGAAGAGTGCAGATGGGAGCAGGAGGCATGTGGTAGGCATGGCATTAGTCTGCTCTTGTTGCTGAAGATCTCAAAGCACTTTCTAGAAATACCTGATATGAACACATATAAAGCAGTAATCAAGTTCATTTCTCTGTGTGGCTTCAGGAACACGGAGTCCCAAAGTCCCGAGGTCCCATTTTTCTCTATCACTTCTCAGTCATCTCCTATCACAGTTGTGTGGGATCCCAGCCCCTTCGTGTTAATTTCAGGAAACAATTACTCTGGGAAGCTTACAAGCTTCTAGCTCTTTTAATTTTCAAACCAAGGTTAAAGAGAGTCTTATTGAAAGTCACCTCAAGTCCTATTCAAAGCACCCTGAGATTTCTTTTAAAGGTACATGATGCTAAATAAAGTTTAACTCTGAAAAGGTTAATTATTAAGTAATGAATATGTACTGTCTGTGGGCTACTTTCTCTTCTTGCCTCTGCTAATTATTTGATCATCCTTTGCCTGTAACTGAAGTGTTAAAGGAAGCCTATGTGTGTGTGTGTGTGTGTGTGTGTGTGTGTGTGTGCGTGTATGCGTGTGCATTGCAGTTCCATTTCGTATGCCATTTGCTTCGTGTATGCCAGTTGGAACCTTTGAGGGATCACATTACCAGGAGCGAAGGAAATGGAAGAGAAACTCATTTTTCAACCATTTTATTGTTGCTCTTGTGCCTGCTCCTCCCGCAGAGGAGCCCAGGGCTTTAGGGCAAGGCTCCCTACAATACCTTCCCCCCTATTATAAGTCCATCTCAGAGTTAATCATTTCCTCCAAGGAGGTGATGCTGTAATAAAGATAATTAAATTGAAATTTAATATAGTGGGGCATTGCACTCTAGCTTTATATCAGATGAGGGTTCTGAGAGAAGCCATTACCGTGAGGGTGGAGTGCATGGTTCGTAATTAACAATTATGTTTGTCAGGTTTATGAAACAGAAAATTAATAACACGGAGCTTGTAAAACAGTGAACAAAGCTGCAAATTTGGAATCAAGCTGTCTGGGTTATCGTTTCCCCTCCAGCAAGAGCATCTTTCTCTTTCAGAAACAGGACAGTGGATCGTGTCGCTGGACTCACTTTGTCATCTTTGTTTGTTTTGTTTTTGAAGTCCCCTCACTCCCCGCCTAGGATTTGCTCTTGGTAGAGCAGTGATTCTCAGTTTGGCAGTACATTGGGTAGCTTTTAAAATTCCCGATGCCCAGGCGCATGGCAGAGCAAAACCTCTGGGAGTGGGACTCCAGAGCGGTTGGAAAAGCCCCATCCGAGTGACTTCGTCGTGTGTGGGCATGGTTGAAAACCTTCAGTATGGTCGCTTTCCCTAGAGGAGGGTAGTAGGTTAGGTGAAAAAGGAAAAACTAAAAATAAAAGGAAAGAATAGTGCACCATAGCTAAGTATGCACAGACGGCATTCCCCTGGACACGTGACCATTTGCAGAATTGGCCCACTGATACGAGGCATTATTGAGACAGAGTAGCCGCTTCTAAGATTTAGGCACGCATCTTCCTGGGGAAGTTTGGCCCCTTCCTATCACTCAGTCGCTGGCTTTCCAGAGCCCCACACAAAGTTTTAAGCTTTCTAAATGTGGCCACAGAACCCCTCTTATTACGGGCAAGTGATGGCTCTGTCTTGGCCAGCCGGGGCCCTGGTGAACTCTGTGGCAGAGTAAGGAGAAGAGCGTGGACAGTGATGTTCCAGCACCTGCAGACTGCCACACCGTGCCTGGCCAACCCCACTCTGCACGTGTCTTTCCATAGCCGTGGCGCCGAGCATATCTGCAGAAAGGGCATGCTTCTGATGGCAAATGAGGCAGTCCTCGCTCCAGGGAGTGGCTCAGAAGCTGGTGTGCACGTGCACACACACGCACACACACTCTCACACGTACATGCACACACACACTCACACGCACAATCTCAGGCTATGCTTGCAGGAATACCTTTCCTTCCTGGTCACGTTGAACTTAGGTCACCAAACTAGAGTAGGTTGGGGGTGAATTCATTATTCCTCAATTTGCATAATTTATCAGCAGTAAAAAAATATATTTTGAGGCTACTCTCTTGGTGATTCTAATACTCTTTCATTGAGAACCTTTGAATTTGACAATGGTAAACCATTTAAATATGCTTTCAAAGACTACTCACAGAGTAATTGAATTTTGCCTGTTCTCTGGAATTTAAGTGTATCCTGTATTTAAGATGATGAGGAAAAATAGTGTGGGAGACAGCCAGCATCCTGGGATTTGTATGCCGAACATGTCTTTCTTTCTCTTTTTTCCTGTTTCAGCCCTGACAAAAACTATTAGAGTTAAAGACTAACTAGATAAACATTCTCTTACTCCATGTACTTGGAGAAAACAATGTATTTGTTTCTAACCACGATCAGTGAGTTGATAAAGGTTTCTTTTTCACCTCAGTCATATACAATGTAACCGCAAGACTTTGATAACATTTATTCTCACTGGGATCGGTTTTTCCCACTGTGTATTTGCTACACAGATTATTCAGATTTTTTTCTGTCATTAAATCAAAAGGACGAGGAAAAGTAATTATGCATGTGACTAAGAACAAAAGACTAAACCTATTAAAATATTAAAGCATCAAAATTTAAATTGGGTTAATCACATCTATCAATACAACTCATTTTTAATGTTTTTCCCTTTTATTGCATACTACTGCTTAAGCTGCTAGACCATGTCTGTAGCTATGTGACCAGATAGCTAGACTGCATCCTTGTAGTCTTGCTCTTTCAGCTGTTTTTCGTGGTACCTGTGACGTCTACCCAGACATGACGAGCAGATGTCTGAAGATTTCCGCTTTGTAATGCTAGATCTGATGCCTCCACCTTGCCTTGGTCTCCCAGAATCATTCCTAAAATAGCACTTTTTTGAAGTGACCCGCGCTCTCCTCCCATCACAATACTTAGATTTAAAAAGCGCTGGAAGGAGGCAGACTATGTTTTTAAAAAATAATTTGCACGTATTCATGATTATTTTTGAAAACACTAAAAATACATTTCTGAAATTGGAATGGCAAGTGATCTAATTTTTATCTCATGCAAAACATTTGTTTTTAATGTTCAGTACTCAACCCAACCTGTTAACCAAGGTCAGTGTAAAATTTGTATGAAAAAAAAAATCTCAAGAATAAAATCCAATTTAGAAGAGTGATGTAATGTAATTAAGACATCTAGTTTTAAAGTTCTTCATCATTTAATGAATTCTTCAGGTTTACAGTTTTTACAGTAGCAATTAAAGTCCTTTGATAAGCAGAAAACAGACTTTTAACCATAAGCAGTTGTTTACTGTAAAACACACTAATTTTTGGTCCTTTCAGTCATGTATCGGATGTTCAAATTGTTTTCTCTTTTCCAAATGGCCCCATGTTGAGGAAAGGCAGGGATAAAGCTCAGAGTATGTTCCTAGGGCTGGGTTGGTTGAAGGTGTGGTCATTTGGGGTAATTGAGACGTTCAGGAGGAGTTGACCCCCTGGGTAGAAGGAGGTCCCGCTCTGAGAGCTGCTCGGAAAGTCCCCTCTTCCCCACTAACGTAGGCTGGTGGCACGTCTCCCTCAGACAGCTGTAGGCCCCCTGGGTCTCTAGCTTCCTGAGGAGGGGAGGGTGTGTGTGCTCAGTGGAAAGTGGCCCTTAGGCTCAGGAGGTCAGGGAACTGGGTGACGTAGACAGAGCGTGGCCTGGACTTGAGAGCACAAACAGCCTCCTCCACGGAACTGCCGTGGCCCACCCATAGGGCCCTACAGTAAGGAGGGGCAGAGGCGACATCTAACGCCCCTGCCCTCCATGACAGCTCAGTATGGATAACCAAGGAGAGGTGAAAGCACCAGACACATACATCTGCACCAGCCGCAGAGTGTGGTCACCCTTACCGACCGGAGGCAAGGGTCTCCTTGAGTTAGTGTGCTCACCATATCAGGCACTTGGCCCGAAATGTGTCCTGAGGCAGAGGGGCAGGAATCAGGGACAGGAGGAAGGGAGCTCCTGGTGGGTGATCCCTGCAGGAGCCCTGAACCCTTCTTCCATAAGTGTACACTAATGCGCATTTTCTGGATGCTCCCGTTAGTGGCCAGTGGGCTAGCTGCCGGGTGACTGTCCTAGCAAATCGGAGCTTCACTGTTATTCCTGAGATGCTTGATATGAAAAACATTTCCCTGGGCTTCAAATTCAAACACATTATGTCAAGAAATGTTAATAATCTAGTTGATAATTTACCTTCTTTTTTATAATTATTTTATTTGACTCTGTTTATTATTATTATTATTATTTTGCAATTTGACCAGAGAGAGAGAGAGAGGGAAGGTGAGGAAAGCAAGCTCTCAGGTTGGGAATGCAAACCATGATCAGCTATGTGGAAGTCCAGCACCTTTAACCACGACACCACCTGCCATCCCCGGTAATTTAGAAAAAGGCAGTGTCTGGTGACCAGCAGATAGCATAGTGATTGCATCGCTGGACTCCCATGTAGCCGACTGTACTTGGAGTCCTGGACTCAGCAGCTTCAAGCTCTCGCCAGGCACGTGTGCACGTGCGCCCAAAATCCCGAGAGGAGAATGGAGGAGAATGGATTACACCATGACCATCCCCCTGGAGGGTGATTTCTGTGATTTTCCACTTTCTGACTCTGTCTCTCCAGTGAGCTCACACACCCTATAGCAAAAGTCTCTCTTAAAGGAAGAAAGAGAGTCAAGAAAAAGGAAGAGTTATTCGATTATTTTTAAAAGTAAGCTATCGTAAATGACTGGAAGATTTTAAAGATGTTTGTTATTTACCTACATGACGTATTTCATAGTAAATACCAAAAATTTGATGGAATTAGCATTGCAGCGCCTTGGCTGGTGGTGTCATATGGTTTCTCCTGAAAATTCATGTGTTGGGAATTAGAAGTGAAAACATAATCCCTTCATATCCCAGGGTGGGGCCTTTGGGTGTGACAGGGTTCTCATGGTGGAGCCCCGTGATTGAGTTCTGGTGGATTTATAGGAGGGGAAAGAGGGCCAGGGTGGGCAGAAGCCTGTGCTCTGCTCAAGAGGCTGCTGGGGGCCATGCCGCTTCACCAGAAGTTGGTTCCTGGCCTGTGAACCTCCAAACCAGGCACTGAATAAACTGCCATTCTTACCACTCACATGTCTCGGGCATTTGTGTTAGCAATGCAGTGACAGACCGAGACAGCCAGGAATCACCGGTAGCCACTTCCAGATTCAAACCTCCTATTGAAAACAGAAGGAAGTTCACCTTTCTCTTTCAATATGTCTAATACTTGGAAGTATGAAAAATAACAGTATCGGGTCAGCTGGTGTCGGGGGGTTAAGGTCGAATGGCTTGAAAAGCACAGCAGATGTGTGTATGCGCATGCCCAAAATCCAGGGAAGGAGTAGAGAAGGGACTGCAGCGAGGCCATGCCCGTGGTGATGGTGGCCGGGCGTGCTTTCTCACTTTCCCTTCCCTTTCTGTCTCTCTGCAGTAAGAGTACATATCCCCCTGCAATTTCTTAAAAAAGAACAATAGCAATTATACTTCACATTTTCTTTTTTTTCCTCCTTTTTCTTTTTGGAGAGTTTTTTTGCTATAGGGTGCATGCACTCGCCAGACAGACAGAGACAGTCAGAAAGCAAGTAATCACCCCCGGGGGGGATGGCCATGCCGCAATCCCTTCTCCTCCATTCTCCTCTCAGGATCTTGGGCACGCACGCACACGCACCCAGCGTGAGTTTAAGCCACTGGGTCCAGGACTCGAACCGTGGTCGACTATGTGGGAGTCCAGCGACATAGCCATTATGCTAACTACTGGTCCCTACATTTCCTTTTTCTTAACACAATTGTATAATATAAGCAAAATAATACTTTAAACCAAATCTTAAAAAGATGTCCTCAAACTCCTATGTGCCACGGTGTATTTTACAAATGATCATTTTATATGTGTTTCATGAATAGAAAAAGGTTGGTGAGAAATTGTCTGTAAAACTCCAACATCTGGTCTATGTACTTAAAGGATGTCCTTACGTATCTGCCTGTCTGTGTGTATCTGTCTAGGTAACTGGCAGGTCGTTGTTCTTGCAGACCACCATTCTCCTTCCTCTCCTCTCCTGTATAGTCATGAGAGTATATGGGTATGCACTTTCTTCTCTACGAGGAGCACAGAGGGGCATATTCATTATGTGCCAAGATCCATGAATGCTGTTGTGATGAACGCATTGTCCCACAAGCTCATACCCATGCACCTGCAACTCCCCTACCTGAGGAAGTTCTCCAAGGGTGGTGTCAGACAAATAGAAAGCGAAAAGGAATTTAAGACAAGATCCACACTTTAGGTTAATTTCTGTATTTTTAGGTTAATCTCAAGATGTCATAAAATGAACCAGAGCAAAAGAAAATGGGGAAATATACAAGATAATTAACCCCTCTCATCCAAAGTCCAGAAACATCAAAGAATCCAAAATACACATATATATAGATATGTAATGTATTTTCTTCATATGTAGTATATGTATGTAGTATATATGCTTATGTAGTGTATATACTTATGTACTGTATATACTTATGTAGTGTATATCTTATATATGTAGTGTATCTACTTCTATATGTATATATGCATATGTAGTGTATATACTTCTATACACATAGTGTATATACTTATGTAGTGTATATACACGTACATAGTGTATATATGTAGTGCATATACTTCTATCCATATAGTGTATAGAAGTTATATATACTTATGTAGTGTATATATACATATTTAGTGTATATACTTCTATGTGTAGTGTATATACTTATGTACTATATATACTTTTTTACATATATACACAAATAAAGTGTATATATGTAATGCATATACTTCTATACATATAGTATATAGAAGTGTATATACTTAAGTAGTATATATACTTATGCATTGTATATACTTCTATATGTGTATACACATCTGTAGTGCATATATGTAGTGTATATACTTATGTATTATATATACTTATGCATTGTATATACTTCTATATGTGTATGCACATCTGTAGTGCATATATGTAGTGTATATATTTATGTATTATATATACTTATGTAGTGTACATACATACATAGTGTATATACTTCTATATGTGTATACACATCTGTAGTGCATATATGTAGTGTATATACTTATGTATTATATATACTTATGTAGTGTATATACTTACGTAGTGTACATACATATGTAGTGCATATACTTCTATATGTGTATACACATCTGTAGTGCATATATGTAGTGTATATATTTATGTATTATATATACTTATGTAGTGTATATACTTACGTAGTGTACATACATATGTAGTGCATATACTTCTATATGTGTATACACATCTGTGGTGTATAGGTGTAGTGTATATACTTCACGCAATGATTTACTCATCCAAACACATTTCTGTGAAGCCATCTGTCACTTGGGCAACCAGCCCCTGTTGTTTGAGATCTGTGACTCTTGGTTCGGTCCCCTGACACTCTGGTGTGATTTTGAGGTTGTAAATGTCTCACAAGTAACAAAGCCTTTTATATTATTTTGAACTCTCTCTGTCACTGCCTTTGTTTGCCATTGAAGAGAAAATGACAAGGTTTTAAAATGCATTTTCTAATTTTCTGCAATATGTATTTTTAAATCACACTGACAGTTTTATTCCACAGCTCCCCGGCAATTGCTCAGCTCTCGTGAACAACTCTATCCCAGCAAAATCACTCAGGGAAGAGAGGTTTAAGGAGACGAATTTCAGCTTCACGCTTCGAAGGGGTTGTCATAAATCACAGTCTGGGAGGAGGAAAACAAATATAAAAATGATGAAATGGGCCTTGATAGGAGTGTGTTTTTAATCACTATTTTCATAGGCAGCAGCAATTCTCAAAACTCGTCCTCCGCGGGGCTGAGCCTCGTGGAGCTCATGTGCCATCGCTTCTGGAGGACCAGTACCCACTCTGTCTCCAGCTCATGGTCACACACAGGGGCAGCGTTGCACGTCTGGTCTGTTTCTGGAGACCCCTAGGCTTTCCGCAGTGGGGCTTCTTCTCCCAGCCCTCTTACCTTTTGCAGGGTTTGTTTGTAAGTGCATGTCAGTCTCAAAGCCATGGGACAGCTCCCTGAACTGCTCAGAGCTAGCTACGATTTACCAGCCTCTGAAGTGACATTAAAGCAATGTTCATTTTTTAATGAGCATTAAATTTACTTTTAGCCAAACCCTCTAGCTGACAATGAAGTGCTCGCTGGGCTTGCTATTGACTCGCTCTCTCGTAATTACTCTGCTGCTGGTGATTACGTGTTCTCTCTCTCTCTCTCTTTGGATGCAAAAACTTAATATGTTTGAGTCTTAGGCTTAATTTTGAAAATAAGAACAGCTGTAAAACTCTCCAGATTCCAAATCTCTGAGTAGGGTCTCTCCTCAATTATGAAACAAATCCACGGAGTGTAGAGGAAAGAACACAGGCTGTGGTAGATGATCTAGGTGTGAGTCCTGGCCCTCGCCCTCCAAGAACGAAGAACGGATTTTACATTTTTAAGCACCGAGGACAGGGGGAATAAGAATCCAAATAATAATATTTCTTTTTAAAATAATCATTTATTTCACTTTATTTATGATTATTATTTTTTAATTCCCCAGAGACGGACAGCGAAAACGAGGCAAAGTGAGAAAGGGTGCCACCAGGTCTGGGACTCGAATGATGGTCGGCCATGTGGGAGTCTGGCACCTTAGCCACCATGCCACCTGCTGGTCCCATATTTCATACCATGTTAAAGTGGTATGAAATTTCCATGTCAGTGTTGATAAATGAAGTTTTACTGGGATACGACTCTACCCATTCGCCTATGAATGGACCATGGCTGTTTTCATGCTCTTGTGGCAGAAGTTGGGTTGGCTGCAGCAGAGATGTGGCCATGATGGCGACTGCATGTCCACAAGCCTAAAACATTCACTCCTGGGTCTTATGTGCTCATTTATGTTTTCATGTCATAAGTTTATTTACAAACATATCTGATATGCTGTGAGAATTCAATCTGTATTTCAAAGATTGCACCTCTTAAATGCTCTTTGTATTTTTGTATGTTAAATGGTTGAATAGAAACATCCTTTTTTTTTGGAGTGGGGAGTTTTTTTTTTTCTCTTAGAGATTTTTGTTACAGAGCATGTGCATTTGCTGGACAGAGAGAGACAAAGAAGCTCCCCCCTCCTGGCGGGGGAATGGCCACATTGCAATCCCTTTTCCTCCATTCTCCTCTCCAGATTTTGGGCACACACACACACATGCGCCTGGTGTGAGAGTTAAGCCACCGGGTCTGGGATTTGAACTGTGATCGGCCATATGCGAGTCCAGTGACATAGCCATTATGCCATTTGCTGGCCCCATCCTTATTTCTTAATCAATTGCTGCCTTATTACAAAGAAGTACAGCACAACCAGACCCTAAGTCCCACCTCATCACAATCTGTAATGACCCCTTGTTTTCCACGAAAAAGGGAGATTCTTTCTGGGGTCCTCTTCCTTGTGGCTCCTGGACCCCAGAGACTGTGAACCCCTGGAAGCCCGCTAAACCACAGAGACAAAGGTGGAAGAAAGTGCCTCATGGCACCCATCCATCCTTTTCTACCGACCGCGTCCCTCTGTGTACAAGGACTGAAAGGGACAGTGCAGAATCTGTCTGGCTCCTGACATGACAAGTTTGCCAGTACCTGGATCAGGGAGTTGATTGAGCACAGCGCATTAACTGACTCTCATCCTCAATGACTTCGTCGGTAGGAAGGGATCAGTCACTCAGTGACATCAGAGCTCTTCTGAAGGACCCGTGACGTCAGTACTCTCGCAGTTCTCAGAAATTTCATTGTTAACAAATCAGAAACAGAATCTCTGTTTATTATCTGTTTTCTTCTGATAATTGTGCTTGTCTTTCTACCAATTTGACTGAATTTGTTACATATGGAGCCAGCAGGTAGCTTGGTGGCTGGGGCGTTGGACTCCCACATGGGCAATCATGGTTCAAGTCCTGGACCTGGTGGCTTGCTTTCTCACTTCTCCTTTCTCTGTGTCGCTCTCTAGTGACTTTTGCAGGTTAAAATAAAATAATAAATAAAATCTTCTTTAAAAATAGGTAATGTATGGTCTATCAAATACATTTGTTTCTATTAGATATGATTTAGATATAGATATTTAAAAGAATTCATAGAAATATTTATGAAATGTATCATGAAAAGGTCTTTTGTAAAAATCAGGTAATTCACCTCTGAGAAAAGGTTATATAAGAACGGATCTCCTCTATTCTCTCAAAATGTCTTTGGAAGAACCTTCTCAGTGGCGTGTCTACATGTATAGTTTTCCCACTTGATTCTATTTTTGACATGTCTGTGCATTCCTTCTCTTTGTTACCAGATCATCACGTGGACGCTAAGTAAATCCGTATTCGTCAAACACATTCGGCCCTTTTGCTCATTGCACCGAAAGTAAAAGGAAAATTTGAGAAATTTAATCCACCTAAATCACATGAACCTTTATTACAAAATCATAGTCAGGGAGTTGGTTTAAATTTTCTACCTCAAATTTGATTCCCCCCTTTTACTGGTTTCTCAGTAAAAATCTGATAAAGACTTCTCTTCTGACAGGATGAAGGCATTTGCCCTGTTGCTAATGAAGGAAGAAAGAGAGGAAATCCATTTGGTTATTTCCTGATTCTCCTCCAAAAGCAATTGCCCCCCGCCGTGGTCTGTGCCGCGTGTTCAAACAGCGCTGGTCCAAGTCCAAACCCTGCGTCTATTTTGATCTGGGAGCGCGGACTCCTTTGATGTGTATCAGTGGCTTCTAAAGTGCTGCTCCAGGTTTAATCAAAGGTACATAGCTTCAGCAAAAATAAATGACAAGAAGTGATCACAGGGCCACACGCAGGGCCGTTCTGCAGCCTCGGACTCCGCTGTGCCCGGCCCCCTCGGCTGAGGACAGATGCAGGAACCCCGGTGGGTTCCTCTCAGATGAAATAATTGCAGAGAAAGGGAACAAAGGAAGCAGCGTGGTCTTCTCAAGCCTTCCAATTTCACTGCGTGACCGCTGTTCCCCGGGCAGTGGCAGGGAAGGCCCGGCATGGCTCTGCAACCGGTCCCTGGGTGTAGGGGACAGCAGGGGATGCCGAGCCAGGCACAAGATCCTGGGGTCTCCAGGGTAAGCGTGTTTGGATGAGAATATTCGTCCTCTCCTGGGAATCTTCCTGGCTGAGCCAAGCAGTGTTCACTTGGGGCCCTTTTTCTTTTTAGGTTTTTATTTTATTATTATTATTATGATGATTATTTTTGAGAGATTTTTACTCTAGGGTATGTGCTCTTTCCTGAGAGACAGTGACAGAAAGAGAGAGAGAAACCAGTCTCACCCCAGGGGGCATGGCCATGCCTCAATCCCTTCTCCTCTGTTCTCCTGCCAGGATCTTGGGCTCGAACTGCGGCCGGCCATGTGGAAGTCTGGCAACGTAACTGTTACGCCATCTGCTGGCCCCTTAGTTTTGCCACGAGGTGCATGGGCTTACTGGAAAGAGCCGGAGAGAGGCAAAGTGAGAAATCGCACCCCAGGAGGAAGTCCGTGCTGCAGTCCCCTCTCCCCCAGATCACTCCTGGGATTTGGGGCACACATGCCCACGCACTGGGCATGATTTTCAAGCCATCGGGTCTGGGACTCGAACTGTGGTCAGCCATGTGGGAGTCCAGTGCCTTGAACACTATACCACTTTCTGGCCCACTTAGGGACCTTTTTGCCCGCACATCCATGCGGGCGATGTTACAGGTTTCTAGAGGACAGTTACCACAGTGAAGGAGAGGAAGCCTGCTTGGCTTTCTACCGGTCCTCTCACTGCAGTCGAGGGGTTTCCTAAGCATTTCTGATCTCTCACCACTAAAGACTTTTTAGACATAAAGCCTGTACGTATATCTTATTAATTCATAGAAAGTGTATAGAACAATGTGGTATTGGATTTTAAGTTCACTCAGGATTAATGTCTAGAACTTTCTTCTTTCTCCAATGCATTACTGTTCTGGGCACTTCCAGAGGTCTGTCTCCTGTATTTGGAGATCAATTTTCTAGGCAAGTTAGAACTTAGGTTTATGTTTTTTTTCTTTTTTAATGAAAAAAAATCTTTTTAGAAAGTACCAAAATTTTTAAAATCTGAGGTCTTTTATTATCGAATAGCCCGTGATGAATAAAGTCCAGTTTGATCGCTCTGCCGAAGTTTACATTGCTAATCACAGAATTCTCTCTCTGTGCCCAAGAGCCAGTCTCCCATCACCCCCTTGATGATGGCTTTAAAGAGCATCAATGTTTTGGCAACCACCAAAGACGTGTCTCAGGCCGAGTCACTCCTCTGCATTACAGATCCTCGCACCCCTTTTCACTTTATGTCTGAAACCAAATCCCTTGTTCCTCCATTGAAGCTGGTTCTCCCCTGGCTCAGGGCACCTAGAAGCTACCGCACGCTCGGTCTAAAGACAGACTTACCCCTCGCTCTTCACGTTCTCTCACACCCACGTCAGCAGATCCTGTGGGAGCCTTGCCTTGTGCCCTCAACTCCCTCTGCCCAGCCTCTTGCTGTTCCCAGAATTCGCAGGCCACGCTTCTCCCCGAGGCCCTTTGCACGTACTCTTCTATCAGATGTCGTTGCTTCTTCACTTCCTGTTTGGTTCAGCTGAGCTAGAGTGGGTGTTCCCCGACGACCGTATTTAACACGCAATGACCCTCCCCCTGGCGATCTTTCACTGTGCTCTTCCCCACCTCCGTCTACACCCAGCACACGCCTTCCCTGTTACTCGTTGTGCTTGCTCAGAAGGGAGGCTCTGTGAGGCCCTGATTTCTGTCTCACCTACTGTGTTCCTGGTGTAACAAGCAGATGGGAACCCGTGACTCCGGCCGAAATGTACCCGAGTCAGTGAGTGAATCGATGCACGTGAGCCCTCGGCCGGCGTAGATCCCCAAATACGGTCATCTCCGTTGTCACAGAAGGAATGGTCGTTTCAGTTTTCTTAAATGTACTGCTCTGTAGTTTTTAAGAAATAAAGAATATCTGTTACCTTTACCATCAGGAAAAGAAAGCTAGCCTGTTACATGCATCTATGTGCCTGAGGAAAACGAGAAACAAGAATTTCGTATTTGAACCAATACGTCATAAGTATGTACAAATATTATCCGCAGAAACAAAACCCAACAGAGAGAAACCAAAATGCTAATACTGATTGTCTCTAAGTAGCAAAGGTATGGGTCATATTGTTTTCTTATTCCCTTTTATTAATGGATGTTTATTCCTTTACAATAAAAACAAATCAGCCTTTAAAATAGAGGTTAAATGACTTGCCGTAGAGTTACATAGCAGATACGTAAGATAAGTCCGTAATCTTGGCTCTCAGTTACTCATGAGCCAATCTAATCAAGTGGTTACAACTCTGTTATTTAATTTTTTAAAACCAGTTCTTTCAGCTCATTATTTTTCTTTTTAGAAATACAATTTGGCTTCAGGATGTGATTTCATCTTTTTGCCCTAAATTTGTTTCCAAACACTGAGGTTAATAGTGTCATGGTAGAAAGCAATCTTAGGTTTGTGGCTTTAGTTTTTAAGTGTTAGCTTTTCTGTCAAGAATGTTTTTCCTAGATAATTAAGCTGAAAATTTTAGAGGAATGTTAAACTAAAATTTTTATAGGAACGTGTGTGTGTGTGTGTAAGTGGGGGGTCCTCATATTTTATGTTTTTTCAAATCTTGAATTCTTTAAGATGCAGCAGTGATCTGGTGACCCCACTGTTAAGAACTAGTTTGGGGTCAGCCAGGTGATGCAGTGTGTGGCACACTGGACTGCGGTGCTGGAAGCCACGAGGTTGGCTGCAGGTTCAGATCCCCATGACAGTATGAAAATATGCCGAGTGTCCTGGGGGTACCCGATATCCTGAGGAGTTGGAGAGCTGAGGAAAGTGGATTGCACGATGAGACCGTGTTGGCAGGATTTTCCCCTCTTTCTCTCACGTGCACACACACTCTTCACAAAAAAAAAGGTAATTAATACCGTATTTTCAAAATAATCTATTTTGATAAAATTTACAAAAGATTAGTCCTCAGATTTCTCCATTGCCATTAGGGTACTTGCTAAAATGATGAGATGGTCTTTTGCCCGTGGCACTGACAGCATCTCAGCTGTGCAGCAGCGACCAGCCTTTCTGCATGGCCTTCTGCTTGACTCTGTCCTGGGTATTGTGCTTTGGAAAATAAACTTGGACGACTGCGTTGAGGAATCCATTTCAGCACGACCAAGAAGGACCAGTTACGCCTCCTCCTGCTTCTGAGGAATGGTGCCCCTTCTGGCCCTCCTTGGTAGGTATGAACTTTCTCTTCCACACCCAAGCCCAGGTCACCCAAGTGAATACTCGCAGTGGACAGGGTCCAGAGCTGGCCCCAGATCACAGCATGCTGCTGAGGAAGCAGTCACCTCTGCAGAGTGGCTTTACCCATCACCTCCCTGTGACTGCAGTGGCCCCCTGTTTGGGGACAAGGAAAGCCACCCCTGTAGGCGCCGGCTCTTCATGGCTTGCCTGCGAAGTCCTCAAGGCCTGTGGTTCTCAAAGCGTCAGATCCACCAGAGCTTCTTACTACATAATGGCTCATATGAATAGCGTCTTTCAAGGCAATGAGACTGGACTTCTTCCCACAGAGGACAAGAGGGGCTATTACGGTATTGTCAGGAGAGTGTCCATGTCTTCCCTAGTACATCTGAACTGAAATCTAAATAAAACTTAATGTAACAACGTTTGCTTCGAGTAGAGGAAACTTAAGAGGAATTCGCTGGTTGCAGGGGCTTCTCCGGTGCACCTGTCACTGTGGTATTCACCCCTGTAAGACCCACATTAGTATTATAAAGTCTGCTAGCCCCCTGTGACCTTTCTGCTCATGGTACAAGGTTTTGGTTGGTTTTCTGTCTTAGGAAGGGCAAAGGTAAACAAATCTCACTGTGGGAGAGGAGATATTGCTATAAGAAATTGTCTTCTCCCAGCTTATTTTTTTAAATGCCTCTGTAGGTATATTTTTTGGCTTTTGTAGTATTGCACAACGTGACCTGTAAATTGCATGCAGTTGGTTACAGCAGAAGGGGTAGTTGGAGAAAAGGAGTGCCATCAGTCGGCTGTGTAAGAAAAGGAAAACGCCTGGATTGCAGCTCTTCCTACTGTACTCTCCCGAACAGAAAAGACAAACAGCTTACGGGGTGGCACTCAGCCAGTGTCTAAGTAGAATCAATTGCTTTGCCAACAAGGAATACAAAAGATGTTCATTGTTTGCAAACCGAGTTTCCTGCAAAGGCACCTTTTCTCCAGGCTGGCAAAAACCAGAGATCAAGACAGTTCTTTCTGCTGCTCCGAACTGCTGCTTCTCTTCTCCCTGTGTTCCCACACCTTTCTGCAAGGCCAGTCTGCGTGGAATCCCAGAGGAGAAGGAGGCTTTTCACTTCACAGCGTGATCTCTTCATTACAGCTGTGTGACCACAGCAAGCAATTGTTCTGAAAGACAATGGCCAATGTTATAATTATCTACAGAAAACAATTTGCTGCGTAGCCTTTGTTTTTTGAAGATTTTTTTATTTGCGTACAGTCTTTTATCTCGACATCATGTGGCCAGATTTAGGGAACAGGGACTAGAATCTGTGTTGTGGAAGGAGCCCATTCTGGGCGGGGGAGCAGGAGAGGGGAAAGAAGAGAAGAAAGCTCTCCTCCACTCCCCTCTGTCTCCTGTCTTATCTCCTCCTTCACTAACCACCAGGGGGTTTAAGTGAAAGCAAAGCTGAAAACAGTATCCACCTGTTCAGCCTGCTTCTCCCTCCTTTTCTCTCTCTGCCCTTCCTCATCTTTCCAAATTTTTTTTCTTTTTTTCTTTTAATTGTCAGAGGGTATGTGCATTTGTCATAGGAAAAAGTGAGAGAGAGAGCGAGAAGCAATCCCAATGGAAGATCTGATCACATTGCAATCCATTTTCCTCCATTGCTCCATCCCATCGGGATTTGGGATACTCACACACACATGCCTGGTATGTTTTCAAAGCCAGGATTCGAACCATAGTTGGCTGTGTGGAATCTGGCTCCCTTAACTCCTAAGTTATAGAACTGGCCCTTTATTCTTTATTTTTACGTCTCTGATCATCTCTTCTCTTGTCCTTCTTCTTAACATTCTTCAGCGTATTTCCCTTCTTCCTCTTCAGTTTACACCTCTCCCCTATGTTTTCCATCAGTCCGTGTTCCAGGTCTCAGGGTCCCCTGTGACTTACGGGCTAAGGCCTTCAGGTTCCACAGCGTTGCTGCCGTCCATGGCTAATAGTCGTTTTTGTACCAGCTGGGAACTCTCAGACTTCACCACATCATTTATGGTGAACGCTTTCTCAGTCCCAGACTGCCGACTCAGACAAACTTGAAGGATGCAGCAAGGTTGTCATTAAGGCGAGCATGTTTTTAAAGGAATCACACAAGAAATTATTCAGTGTGAAAATGATAAAAATGTATACAAATCATTGAAGAAATAACATTAAGTTGCCAAGCAGCATTTTTGAACCAATGATTATTTTATTATTTGGGACTAAAATTAAAATGTGTTTAGTAGAATATGTTTATGAGTTTGGGCATCAAAGCATTCATTGCATAGCTTTTTAAATGATATTTTCTATTTTATTATCCTTTTTTGCATAGTTTGAGATGAGCCATGATTATTATCTGTGGACACCTGGAATTGATCTAAACCAGTTTCAAAATGAGTTCTGAAAAAAATAAAGCTTTTATTTTATATGACGAGAGGAGTATAAGGAAGGAAATATATCTATTCCTATTGTACTAAAATTAAATCTATTTAGTGTAGAACATCTTTCATTGCTAGAATGCACCTTTGGAAGACATTGTAATTTAGTATTTGAGAAATTTCTAATCTTGAATTGATCTGAAGTATACCTAGAGCAAAAGTTTAAATAATTAAGATGCTTTTGAAAAATGTCACCCAATGATAATCAATGATTCAAGTAAATTTTACAAACAGTTTAAGGTTCTGATTGGAGTATGTTCAATAATGTTGCATATATAACATATTTAATTGAATTTTAGTTCTTTCAGTTTGAAAGATATTAACAGATTGTTAGGAAATTTCTGCCAGTGAACAGTCCTATTCTGTTCTACCAAGTCTGAACAGAATAGGACTAGGTGCTGTTTTTGATTCTGTGCCTGCTAATATGCCCACCTAACCTCCTGTTACACTCACACCAGCATTGCTAACACAGAAAATGCTCCACATTCTTCCTAGCTAATACTATGCATGGCGCTGACAACTTCTTTCACCTACATGTCTAATCAAGATGCCAGAAAAATGGCTCTTTACATTGTCTCCTTTTTTAAAAAAAATTTTTTTTTTATTATTATTGTTACTTTTTCACATGAGTTTTGCCAGAG
>NW_006159611.1:174229-177764 GCF_000334495.1 Tupaia belangeri chinensis | reverse complement strand
GAAAGAGAGAGAGAGAGAGAGAAAGCCTCTAGGTCTGGGACTCGAACCTTGGTTGTCCATGTGGGAATTCCAACGCCTTAACCACCACACCACCTGCTGGCCATATATTGTCTCTTAATCTCACATCCAATCACACTTCTCTCCTTCCCTCAGACCTGCTGTCATTGTCTTCCACAGAGTCTCCATCATTTTTCCTCTATCACTCTCAAAGCTTACCTGCTGTCTTTGCCTCAAGCCCTGAGCCTCCCTACTCATCCAGAGCAATGACCAGAGTGGTATATTTCTTCTCTTTTCATTTCTTCTTCTTTTTTTCTTTAAGAGGTTTTAGCCATAAGGCATCTGTGCTCTCCAGAGAGAGAGAGACAAAGACAGTGAGAGGGAAACTGAGAAATTACCTCCCCCTGCCAGGGAGGATGGGCATGCCACAATCCCTTCTCCTTCATTCTCTCCTGGGATCTTGGGCACGTACATGCACCGGGTGTGAGTTTCAAACCACTGGGCCTGGGACTTGAACCATGGTTGGCCATGTGGGAGTCCAGCAACATAACCACTACGCCATCTGCTGGCCCCTCAAAGTGGTATTTCTAAAGCAATCTGGTCACATCACTCCTTGCTTAACATTCCTCACTACTGACTCCTCTTTACTTTTGGGCTAAAACCCAAACTACTTAACGTGGCGTCTAAAACTCATGGGTGCCTGGGCCTCTTGTCCTGCCTGCCGGTCGAGTAGCTCGTAGTCTGCAGTGGTGCTGCTTGGTGGGATGGCCAGTGGCCATAGGAGGCTGTTTAGATGTCATTTTAACTGAATTAAAGTTGAATAATATTAAAAATCTCTTTTCCTCAGTCACATTTCAAGTGCTTAATGGTCATATACAGCTAGTTGCTGTAGCCCTGGAGAGGAGAGAGGAACATTCACATCAATGTAACCTGGCTATTGAACAGCATTGCCTGTTCCTCAAAGATACACACAGCCAAGCTCCAGTCTGGTGAGGCATTCCTCAGCCCTGAGCTCCGCTGTCTTAATCTCACATCCAATCATGCTGTTGCTTACACCCTCCTCTCCCTGCAGTGTCCTAACTATCTTTTTCTCACCTCCATCCTCCTCACCTTTTGTAATCCGGCTTCTCCAGCCTGAGTGAGGTCCTCTTCCTGTGGATACCCTGGTCCCCACAACATGCTCACTGTGGCTATTAGTCACCTCACTAGACCTGGGCTTTGTCTTTTATTGTCGAGCACCATGCCTGATTCATAGAATGCACTGGAAGCCAGGTCTAAGGATACACCCAACATTAGCTATCAAAGGAAAGTGTTCCCTTTATGATCAGGACGGTTGTGTATCATAAACATTTAATGTTTGCAGTTTGGGGGGGCAACTGAATTATAAATTCCAACTTCCTCTTCATTTAGTATTTTTGTAGTGAGCCAATCAATTGGTCCTAAAGTGCATAATTATCTTACTAGCTATCTTTGAAACCCATGCAAAATGAAAAGATCAGGATATTGAGAAGTAAATTTCTGACTTGAGATAACAAAACAATACGGTTTTGAAACCTTCCTCAGTGTATGTTAGATGTGAAACAGTGCAGCTTTTTCAATAATAACAACTATTGGGTTGTTGGAAAAGTCATGATGCATTTCTGCATAGAAAAAAAATAGATAAAAATACATCGTGACTTTTCTGACAACCCAGTATTTAGATTTTCACATGCTATGTTGTAAATGTCCTTTACTGAAAGTAGGAGAAATAACTTACACCCTTCTTAACAGCTGAATTACTAATATTTCTGATCTATTATGCAAATCAACTACTCACTACTGTGTTTACAAATCATTAGACTGTGACAGCAGAAAACAAAAATGAAAACGATTTGTACTTTTTGGACATCTTTATTATATTTTAAAGCTTATTTCTCCCATGAATGAGAGAAAGAGGAGAGAGTTTAAGTGTCTCCTAGGAAGGTCTTGATGCCATGACTCACCCCTCCCACCCAGTCTCAACCTGCCCCAAGTCATGGGCACACGTGTGCCTAGCATACTCAGGGAGGTCTCCAGACTCAAACTGGGAACCTGGGCCACCATCTGACCTATTATCTTTAAACAATTAATTATTGTTAGTGACAACTCAAATCATCACTTCCACTGTTGTATTTTTTTTTTTTTTTGAGAAAGAGTTTTTTTTGCTGTAGGATGTGTTTGCTTGCCAGAAAGACAAGAGACAGAGAGACAGAAAGTGAGAAATCACCACCCAGGGCAATGGCCACACCACAATCCCTTCTCCTCCATTCTCCTTTCGAAATCTTGAGCACACACACAAGAGTGTCTAAGCCACGGGGTCCAGGACTTGAACCATAGTCGACTACATGGGAGTCCAGCAACATAGCCATCACACCAACTGCTGGTCCTCCACTACTGTATTTTTTATGTTTTAAATATGGCAGGGCCCTATTTGTCCAAAGGGACAAACTTACAGGTCATATAAAATGACACTCATTGAAAAAGTGTCCCGTTCTTAGTTTCCTTACTGATAAAATGCTAGGAATTCAAAGCTGTAGAGTTACAGAGCTGCATAGCCATAGTTACCTCAGGATTCTTTCTGCTCCCAGCTCTTTCTCCACACGTTTTCTTTTCCTGTGTAGGCTAGTGTTTCCATAAATGGAGAATAACACATTCTAGATTCTCAAAATAGCAGAAGCTGCTTATTATTTTAATAAATAGATTTGTTATGTGTATTGACTTCATCAATATGAGTATGTGGTTATGAAGGTCACAAGGTAGCAAATGAGTATGGGCATGCTCTAAAGAAAGGATAAATTAACTCCAAGGAGAGGCCTTTATTGCAAAAGATACTTGGAGGCAAATCAAGTGAGTTAGAATTTATTAGTTGGAGCTAGTCCATTATTGAGACACTCGTAGGATCTCTGCATCCTGACATTAAAATTGTATAGCTTTGGTCTGAGACATAGCATCTAATAGAAATGATTGTGTCCATGCATACAATGCAAGGATGCATTTTGCAATCCATGTATAAGGCCTTCACCCACTAATGAGCCTCTGGTTAGTTCTGTGTGACAAGTGAAGCAGGTCGACTGCATCTATTGCAATAAAGAAATGCATGCACACGAGATTATTGTCAGAGCCATCATTATCTCAGGATTCCTGTATCACTCCGGACTGGCTAAGTTATAGCAGGATAACGTATGGACTCTGAGATCTCGACAACTTAACCTAACAAGTGTTTTCTTGCTTCTGCTCCTTAGCCATGTAGTGGTATGTGTGGGGAGAGGGAGGGAGGTGATATGAGACTCTCCTACTCAGGGAAGCTCAGGCTCCAGTGGGCACAGGCTCCAGCACGTGGAAGGGAGCACGGGAGGAACTCATAGCTCCTCTTCCCAGCTTGGTTGAAAATCGATCCTGCTCTCAGACCATTGGCCAGAGCTACACAGGGCCCTGCCATATTTAAGGAGGCCTGGGAAATGAAAGTGGGAAATGAATATTGGATGAGCGCTACTGTGCTGTCATAATCGAGGAGGGAAAG
>NW_006159611.1:135470-173970 GCF_000334495.1 Tupaia belangeri chinensis | reverse complement strand
GAGTCAGACCCAAGACTCCTTAATTCCCACTGGTGCCAATTAAAATCACTTGGAGATAAATATGAATCTGAGACAACTCTATTTCCAAATTATATGAAAGGTAAATTGACTTGGGCCAATTTCCTTGCTTTTAAATACTGGTTTACTGTGACTAGCTTTTGATTCTAGCTCTCAATTCAGGGCATCTGGTAGATTGGATAGCAAGCCTTATTTATCTGTATATTAGAAAAAATTCAATCATCAGAGGGCATCGTTTACCGAAAGGTCACCAAGGAGTATGTCGTCGTTGCTGGAAGCAGTTCTTTTCATAGATAAAGTTGTACCGTAACCCGGGCTTTGACTGCGTTGCAGTATAACCATCTCCAAAACTGGGTGCGTATACAAATGATCTTCAGAAAGTTTATAGAAAATGTGTATTATGAAAAAACAAGGTGTGGAATTCAAAAAATGTTCACACCAAAATGAACTTGGATTTTAATTTCTTTTTCCTATAAACTTTTTGAAGTCCCCTCAAATATCTAAGCTGTAGGTTGGTATCAGTTCACTTGTCATGTCTGTTTGTGCCACAAGGTTTGAAAGTAAACCATCCGGAACTGGGAACTCCGTGGAGAGTCACGAGATGACTTAGCGTGGAGAGAATGAGAGTAACGTCGCTGATTAGATTGTGCTTTTTTGCGTGTCCTGTATGACAACAGGTTCAAGTTTATGTACGTTTGAACATATTTGTTTTTCTCTTTGCATTTTCATCTTTTTCCTTATATTATCCATCTGCTCTTGCATGTTGTCTACTTTTTCATTAGGGTCCTTAGCCTATTAATCATGGTATTTAAATATTTTCTGCATGACAATTCCAATTTCTATGTCATATGTGAATCTATTTCTCATGATGGTTTCTCTCTTGAGACTGGGTGGTGTTTTCTGCTCTTCTTTGCTTTTTTGCTTTCTTCGTCTGTTTTTATTAAACACCACACACGAAGTAATAGAAGCCGAGGTCATTTATGTGCAGATACCCGGTTATCTGCAGAGGAGCTGGACCACCTTTAATGTGTGCTGTAGCCAGAGGTGGCAGAGGCCTCCGTTTTCACTAGTGTCTGCTTTTAAACCATGCCGGGCTTTCTTGAGCACTCCTTCCCAAGCAGTCTGAGGGCTGTGGTCTGAATGTTTGTGTCCTCACAGAATTCAGATTGAAATCCTAACCCCATCATAATGGTATTAGGAGGTGGGAGGCCTTTGGGAGGTGATTAGGTCTTGAGGGAAGACGCTTCATGATTGGAGTAAAAGAGTCCCCAGGGAGCTGAAAGGTCCCTTCCACCGGGTGAGGGCACAGTGAGACGGTGCCATCTCTGAACCAGGCGGCAGACCCTCGCCAGATTGCAAATCCACTGGTGCCTTTATCTTAGCCTTTCTACCTTCTAGGACTGTGAGAAATAAACACGTGTTGTTTCAGCCTCACAGTTGATATGAGGAGGACTTCAAGGAGTTAATGGGAAAAAATTGGGGGAGGGGGAGGTGCGGAAAGCATTTTTGAAATCCATACATAGTTTTTTCAGAGTACGTATTTTCCATGGACTTTTTGAAGCCCTCTTGTAGTATTTTGTTACAGCAGCAAGAATGGACTGATACACTGTCTTGTTAGGTTTTTTTTTTTTTTTCATAGTGTGCATGCACTCACTGGAGAGAGACAGTGAGAGGGAAAGTGAGAAATCATCGCCAATGGGGATGACCACACCGCATTCCCTTCTCCATTCTCCTCTTGGGATTTTAGGCATGCACACACATGCCCTTGGTGTGATTTTCAAGCCATGGGATCTGGGACTCACACCATGGTCTGTGGGAGTCCAGCTCCTTAACCGCTATGCCACCTACTGTCCTGCCTTGCTAATGTTTTAACTGAAGGAATTGTAATTCTGTCCGTGTAGTGGTGAAAAGGCAGGGGAGGGAAAATATTCTATAATCTAAGGATTAAATTTCTTTCTTTGATGGGCCTGAGTCCCTGCCCTTGACCTTCACAGTGTTTCTTAGGTTTCATTTCCCTGTCAGATGGAACAAGAATGCTAACGGGGTCTGAAGTCAGAGAAATGTCTTTCCTTCAGGCAGGATAGGGCTCTGGTAGAGTCCTTTTCCCTGGAGAGTAGAGTAGGCCTTCGTTATGGAGGAGGCTCTTGGTGTTTCTCTCAGTACTTGCACATGAGTGGATCTTGCTTTTTCTTGTTGTTAAGTTTATGTATTTTATCTCTTTCATGAGACAGAATGAGGGAGTGCATGTGACAGAGAAAGGGAGAGAGATGGGCACCTATAATAGGATATCATAATGCCATGATCCCCTCCCACAGCCTTCCAGCCAGCAGGAGCATGGGGGTATGGATATACACACCTGGTTTGTTGTAGGGCAGGAGCATGGGGGTACATATACACATAGCTGGTGTGTTGTAGGGCAGCCTGACACCTGAACCTGGCTTGAGCCCTGCACTGTCACCTGTACCACTTTGGCTGGACTGAGGGGACTTATTCTTGTTTTTTCCCCATGAAGATTTCTTGGGTTCCAAGTGTGAGGAGGCTCCGAGACTACAGCTGTTGGAGTGGTCTCACTGCTCAGCTAGTCCACATTGTTTCTAGCCATTCATCGGAATTGCCTTTGAAGCATGTCCCTTAGAACATGGCTCCTGCGGTTTCTGCTCTGGACGAGCGGGTGAGCAATGTGATGTCAAGGCTGTGGTTTGTCCTGCAGCCTCAGGTCTCACAGAGGTACAAGTCCCCTCTTTTTAGTTAGTTCAACTGGACCTCGTGCACACGGTGAGAACACCTTTGGAGTTCCTTCCATGTCAGAGCTAAAACTGGAAGTCTGAGCTCATTTGTTAATGCAGTAACATAAAATCGGTATCTTAATGTCTTCTGATTAGTTTGTGAGAATAATTAGCTGAGGTCAGATAACAGGGAAAATTTTAACAGAATTTTAACATAAAACATTGCATAATTAATGAACGGGCTTGAAAATCATTTCCACAGTTTAATGAATATGACAAACAATACTCTTTTTTGCTGTGTATTTACATATTAATGTTGAGTGTCTAGGCCAGTCTTACCTGGCCATAAATTCAGCTATTAAATAAAATGAACTTAGAGCCTCAAGTTCAAATGGCTAAACCATAAGTATTAAATACAAATTTTCAGAAAAATTAAAGCATATTGAGTGATAATTTTCACACTAAAAATATTAATAACTATCTTTGTGTGCATGCAAAGCTTTTAAAAACTTTTTGAAAATTGTATTTATTATTACTAGTATTGTTTAATTTGTTATAGGGCACACGTGCACCAGAGAGAAACAGAGAGAGAGAGAGAAAGTGAGAAAACAAGCCACCAAGTCCAGGACATGAACCATGCTCAGCAGTAAGGGAGTCTAGTGCTTTAACCACTATGCCACCTGCTGACCCTTTGTGCTAAACTTTTATTTCCTTGATAAAATATGTAACTTTTAAAATATTGGTTATTTTATTTTTTATTTTACTTCTGAAGTTTCATTCTTTCATGAAAGAGACAGGGATTTGGGGCACATACGTACCACACCTATCATGTTTTCAAGTCACATGGTTCAGAACTCAAACCACTCAGTTGGCCACGTGGGATCCAGCCACCTTGACCACCACACCACCACCTGGCCCACTTAGTATAAAATGTAAAAGGCAGAGCTTTGGGGAGGCAAGAGACAGCCAACTTAGAGCCCTGGTGGGTCAGTCAGGCCCGGAGACACTTGACCCTTAATCCACTGGCTCTCATATCATAGCCCTCTCTTTTGTCTTAGAAACTCCCTGAGACTTCTCTTGTAAAACACTAGGAGAGGGGCCAGCAGGTGGCATGGTGGTTAAGGCAGTACACTTCCACTTGGCTGACCACAGTTTAAGTCCCATTTTTTGGTGGCTTGCTTTCTCATTTTCCCTCCTCCTCCACCCCATCTCTCTCTCTCTCTGGTGAGCACAAGTACCCTGTAGCCAATTAAATAATAATAAAAAATATAAAAGTAAATATATTTTTAAAAACAAAACAAATGAAATGCTAGGAGAGGGACCAGTAGGTGGCATAATGGTTAAGGCACTGGACTCCCACATGGTTAATTGTAGTTCAAGTCCTCAACCAGCTGGGTTGAAAATAATGCTGAGCATGAATGTGTGTGTGTGTGCGTGCCCAAAATCCTGAGAGGAGAATAGAGGAGAAAGGGTTGTAGTGTAGCCATCCCAAGGTGGGGTGATTTTCATTTTTCCCCTCTTTGTCTTTCTCTGTCTCTTCCTGGTGAGGGCTGTAGAGGAAAGAACACCAGATCAGGAGCCTAGCAGACCAATGTTCTCTATCCCTGTGTTGGCATCACGTTGGTGGCCACCTTGGGAAACTGACTAGCCTCTCCTGAACTTGAATCTCTTCTGCAAAATGGGTCTGTCATAGCTAGAACCTAGCAGGGCTCTCAACCCATGAAGAAAGCATCTGGAAAATGTGTCCACTGATGTGGACTCACAGTCGGAATTCTTCCTGAACTTTATATAAAAACATGCACACTTGTTACAGCATTTCTGCTGATAAGCATTTGTGTGTGTGTGTGTGTGTGTGTGTGTGTGTGACCAGAGTTTGTCCTGTAAGAACCAAATACATTGGTGGTCCTGTGTGGCTCAATGTTTTGGTGTGAAGCGGGAGATTCCAGGGATGCTTGTTCCTGCAGTGGGCTGTCCCGGTGAAAGCAAAGATGTGATGAGCAGGCCAAGCTCAAAGTGCTAGAAGTGAGTCATAGTGTAAAGGACAGACTCAAGGCAGCTGAGTGTGGAAGGAAGTTCATTTGCTCTAAGAACATTTATATTGATTACATACCATATTAACATCAATGCAAATCAGTGCGATCGCCTAACCCAGTGACCAGTTGATGAAAGCATCAGATACAAGAAAATACACAAAACCTCTAAGCAACGACAACAAAAGAAAGTATGGGGATACACAGGCAGGAAAACACTCTTTAAAGCAAAGACGATGAACTCTGGAGGAAGAGGAGAAACGCAGGCCGCGCTGTGAAAACGTTACTCCTCTGCTCGTCATGTGGTGTTTGTCTCTCTCAAGGGATGGGAATTTTTCCAGGATGTTAGCTACCAAATAGAAAATGAAAACGAACTCTCCAAGAACTCCTCAAGGCTTCATCCTTTAGAAATGAAATCATACCATCAAGCCTGTCACTAATTAAGATAAATGGCTTTTTCAACAGCAAAATCTGTTATTTTTCAGAGGTTCAGCAAATGTCAAAAAAGAAAAGAAAGGGAGAAGCTGGGGACTGGGGATTGGAGCTCTGTGAAGGGACTAGAAAATGTCTTCGGAGTAAATATCATCAGGGGTACCAGCCAGGCAAGACCCTTCACCTTGGGAAGTAAAGACATCTCTGCATTTATTATTTTCCTAAAAACGTCCTCAGAGCCTAGGGTTTGGGAGGAAAGCAATGATAAAATAATGTACAAAGGGAAGGCAGGACCACCGATATGTGTTGAAGATGGTATATTGCAATTGATTCCAAACACCTTCACCCAAAAATATTTGTTCAGAAATTCGAGCATTTATTTGCCTATTATCCATGAAGGAAAATTAAAATAGCAGTTATGGAACAACCAACATGGGCTAGATATACTAGGCAACTTCTATACGATAAATTATTCGCTACTCACTGGAATGCTCCAAGTTGGACATTATTATCCCATGTTATAAAATACTAAATTAAAACTTAAGATATTTAAGATAGTTTCTCAAGTTCCCAACCAGTATGTGACTGAGCCAGGATTCGAACCCATGTCTATCTATATGGGGATGATTCAGTCTTTTGGGAGACCTGAGTATTATTTTTAGAGGCTCTAGACTACAGTTTTTCAAATATGTTAAACAATTTCCTTTAAACATAATTTATGTATTACTGTATCTGTTGAGTTGTAGTTGAAAACTGAAGTCATTTTCTGGCTTTAGCTCAAAAACAATGATAATTTCTGTCTTTGCAATGTTATTTCTGAAAAATTTTTTAAATGCCAGAGAGTCCGAATCTGTGCTCACCAGAAAGTCAGAAAGAAAGAGAGTGCCTGTGCCCTTCAATTACGCCTGGTCACACCACAATTCCTTTTCCTCCATTTAATCCATCCCAATGGGATCAGAGGCAAGCATGCACACGTGTCCAGCATGTCTTCTGATCCACTGGGACTGGAGTTTGAACTGTGGCTGGTCATGTGGGATCTGGCTCCCTTTACCATTAGGCTATGGGTCAGCCCTTACCTTTAAATTTTGCAGCTAAGTTTTTACTTTTTTGGGGGGGAAGTGGGGTTTGCAAATGTCTCATAGGCTCTTGAATAAAGTTCATGGGTTCTCACGCTGTGGCTGTAGAACTTACCAGACACCAGAATCTGAGAAACACTTTTCATATGCCCATTGGCCATTTTTATATCTTCTCTGGAGGAATGTCTACTCAGGTTCTGTCTCCATTTTTAATTTGTTCTTGTTGAGATATTAGAAATTCTTCATGTATTCTGTATAATAAGTCTTTATCAGATAGATGATTTACGAAGCTTTTTCAGTTTCATGGGTTGCCTATTTACTCTGTTGATTGTGGCCTATGATGAACAGAACTTTTTAATTTTGATAAAGAGGTCAAATTAGTCTCTATTTTTCTTTTGTTGCCCGTGCTTTCAGTGTCATATTCAAATCATGGCCAACTCTAATGTCATGGAGCTTTCTCCTTCTGTTTCCTTCTAAGCGTTGTATAGTGTTAGTTGTGACATTTAGGTTGATGATTAACTTTGAGTCCATTTTTGTATGATGTAAGGTATGGGTATAACTTCATTCTTTTGTTTATACATTTTTTAAAGTTTTATTTTTTTTCAGCTTAGTTATCCTGAAAATCTTTTTATCTCATGAAAGTTATTATCTTGGGGCTGGCAGGTGACTTGGTGGTTAAGGTGCTGGACTCCCACATGGCCGATCATGAGTCAAGTGTTGGACCTGGCAGCTTGCTTTCTCACTCTCTCTCCCCCTACTTCTCTCATCAAACTAAATAATAACAAATAAATAAATAAGTAAATATTTAAAAAGTTATTATCTCAATATCACATGTTGCAACACATATTTTGGACCATCCTTGCTTGCATTATAGTTTTTTAATGTCATAATTTATCAGAATTTACCTTAAAAAATCTACCTTATGCTGGGAGCTAAGGTTATAGTCACAAAGTGAGACAGTTCCTCCCCCTCAAGGTGTTCAGGAGAATTTCGGGATAGTGCAGATGAACTGGTGACTTTGGAGGAAATACAATTAAATAACACCTTTTTGTATATTTATAAAAACGTGCTATTTTTGAGTAATTTCCAAATCTACATCGGACATTGTTGGTTGCCTAGTCGGCTTTCACGCTCTCCCTCACATATTTTCTTCAGAAAAACCCAGTTTTGCTCACAGGTTGTCATATCCTTTACAGAACCCTTAAAACTCAGGAGAAACGCCCCCTTTCCCAGCTCCAGAAACGGATCTTAATGAAGCGAAACCAGATATTTGCACGAGTCTAAGTACAAGTCAATCATAGCGTAGCTCACTGATCAATATTATTGATCTGGGAATGGATACAAGGTCTGAAAGAAAGGGTATCTTTTTTCTCTCTGAATATGAACCAAGAGGCCAGAGCCCATAATGTTGCTTGGAGCCTTTTTAAATAAGTAGGGGAATAAACCCAGGAATCAAGACACGTTCTCTTGACAATGGACCAGAAAGTTGGAACGTGTGTTCCTGGTGATGGCACAAAGTTACTGAAGCATCAACTCTGAAGTTATTCCTGCCTCTGGAAGTCATGTGACAGAAAGTCGTGTGGCCGTTCAAGCCCGTTTAAGTTAGATTTCTTCACAGCAGCTCAAAGCATGCTAAGAGACATCCGAGCATGTTTTCCTGGATTCTTACAGCCTTGCCAATAGGTAGGAAAAGTCTGATCCTTCACCCTTGTAAAAGTACAAATGCAAACTCAGAAATGGGGGTGACTTGCTTGGGCGATTAGTCAGGGTAGATTTTAGAAGCTGTGCTGGAACCCAGTTAGATATGTTACTTCCGGTCCTAGATTTGTTGTTTTCTCCTTGTAACCACTAGAAAATGCATTGATGGTCATTCCAGCTTGGGCTAATAGATCATTGCACGGTCTTGCCAAAGTAGTCCGTGACTTTTAACACTGACTATTTTTTCAGAGAGGAGCCTATCAACCTCAACAGATTCCCCCTTCATTTTTTTCTTTTGAGAGGGAGAGAGTTTATGTATTTACAGAGTAATTTTCTTACATATCCAAGATAAGCCTATTTCACGAGCTGCAGAAATTGAATAATGCAGAGGTATTATTTAGAGTAACAAGCAAGGGTCACCATCATTTGGCATGAGGACAAGCTTTGTGTAACGCCTTGACCACTATGAGTTACTTATCCTTGTGAAGTTCACAAATTGATATAAGTTTTCTTTTTCTTGTATACTTTAACAAAAATTGGCACAGATCAGTCAATGCCATGTGGCGTTTTTATTCTACGTTGTTAGTGTTAATCTGGAGAGGGCAGGCAGGATCACTTTGGGATGGAGTTGTTTGTAGTACTAGCTTAAATCCTAGACTCACAGTTTATAAATGGCTCCTTGGGGATCAAACTGAAAACTTCTCTTTCAGCTCTAATTAGGTCTTTTTGGCGTTCTTAATTCTGAGAAAACTGCTTCTGTGTGTGATTTGAATCACCTTCCTAAGGTCAGTCATGGGTCACCTGCTATTTCTAAAGTAGGAAACATACCATATGAGACAGCCAAGGTGATTCATCTGGGCATGTACTAAGCATGAACTATTAGAAGATCAGGTCGGATCCCCGTTGGAGTGGGGTTTTAATTCCTTCTTGGTTTATACATTTAGTTATTGTGTTCACTTTCAGATGTTTCTTTATATAAGAAATTAACCTTCTTGATTTTCAGAGTTGCTTAGACTCTTTAGAGAAAGTAAACAAGAACTAAACTACTGTAATAAGCAACCTTACCTACAGGTGCTTTTTGATAAGAGCAGGTTGTGGCAAGTTAGAAATTCTTAGGCACTCTTCATATTAAGGAGTAGAGTCAGGGTCAGTCCATGGTCAGGTGTTACAGCAATGACGTACTACTACTCAGGAGAAGCTGGATCCACATGGATGACCCAGGTCTGGTTTCCCAGCAGATCCATATACGCCAGGCCCATGCCCATGATCCTGGCTGGCTAGGAAGACTGGTGTGTGTGTGAGACCATGGAGTAAAACCCTGATGAGAGTGTCTCTCTCTATATATATCTCTCTTCCCCCTCCCACCATCTCTCATTCTCATGAAAGAAAGGAGTAGTTTTTGGTTTTAAAAGCTGTATGATCTGTGACTCCATCTTTGCATTCGGAATGGTGTTGTAAATGTCTAAGCAATAGAATGTGATGGAAATGATGCTCTGTTCATTTCCAGGTCCAGGCTTGCCGATACCGGGAGTTCTCATGGCAGGTAGAATTCTAAGGTGTCCTCTGAAGTCCTCTACCTTAGAGTACATGCTCTGTTCTGTATGGTCCTCTATTTGAGACTTGGGACTATGATGGATACCACCTCAGTGATTACAGTTCCTTAGATGGCAAAGGCAAGGATTTTCAGATGTAATTAAGGTCCACAGTAAGTTCGCTTTGCGTTAATCAGAGAGAGATTAGACCAGAATTAATCCAATGATTCTTTGAAAAAAGGGTCAGGACTTGTGGTTTGAGTCCCAGACCCAGAGACTTGAAAACTCACGCCAGGTGCTTGTGTGTACATGTCCAAAACCCTGAGAGGAAAATGGAGGAGAAGGGTTTGCAGCACTGTCATCCCTCCTGGGGGGTGATTTCTCACTTTATGTCTCTCTGTCTCTCCCTGTCTCTCTGGCAAGTGCTTGTGCCTTATAGTAAAATAAATAAATGAATGAATAAATAAAAACAAAACAAAACAAAAACAACTTTCTGAAAAGAAAAAGAGTCTTTTTTTTTTTCAACAAATGGTGCTGGGACAACTAGGTATCCAGAGAATAAAGTTGGCCTGTTCGCTCACTCCATGCACAAAAATTAACTCAAAATTGATATTAGATCTAAATGTAAGAGCAAAAGCTATAGAACTTTTAGAAAATGTAAAAATGAATTTTTGTGAATTTGGGTTAGAAAACAATCTTCTAACTACAACATCAAAGCTATAAGTAGTGGAACCAGCAGATGGTATAATGGTTATGTTGCTGGATTCCCACATAGTCAACAGTGGTTCAAGTACTGGACCCAGCAGCTTAAAACTCATGCTGGGCACGTGTGCGTGCATGCGGTGTGGTATTCCACCAAGTTTGTGGCAACGTGTTATGCAACAGTAGTAAACAAATACTCTTTTACTTTGAGTCACTTTGAATACTTACTTGCCTTTGGAACCCAACCACCATGATGTGAGATGTCAAGGTCACATGGAGAAGCCCTACCTAAGCTCCCAACCAATAATGAGTGTCATCTACCAGTTATGGGAGGGAGCCAGTTTGCCATCTAGTCCAACCAAGTCAGACTTTCAGACTTTCAGTTGCCTGAAAGACCCCAAGGAGGAACCACTTGGCCATGCTTAGTCCACCCATGGACATGTGAGAGAGAATAATTTTAATCTAAAGGTGGTTTGTTATATAGCTACAGATTACAGGGATATAAAAAAATGCCTGTTTTATTCATTCAAAAGATTCTTTTATCTGTTCTCTTAGTCCTATAGGGGAAATCAGCTTTCTCATTTTGCTCCTGGAATTCTTCTGACTATATTGAAGGTTGACATATAACTTTTCGTGGGAAGATCTGAAAGACGTTATTGGAGATATCTTCAATTCAAAATTAAACTCTTGGTTTAGTGGGGTGCAGATATTGTGATTCCTTCTGTATTTTCAAGAAAACCATAATGAGGGCCATACTGAGAGAGCTATAATTAATTAAATAATATATTCTCATTATTAGATAGGTGTAGATAGATTATTTGTGCTTGGAAAGAAAAGAAAAATTCAGACACACTGAATCCAAATTACCAAAGTATAATAAGCACTCATATCTGTGATGTTATTAATATGGAAAAATGGCAATAACAAATGAATTCCTTATGTTTTTAATTCTTTGGTTTGATTAGCATTTCCATATGGGCTCCTGTGCCAGTCTGCTCAGAAGCAACGATTATTCTTTAATTCTGGCTAGGAAAAACTCTCCCCATCACTGAGATAAAGTTTTTAATTTCAGTAAAATAATTTTTAAATATTCGTGGACAAAAATTCAGGGCATGAACTTCAGGTCTGCTTTGTTTAATTAGAATCAACAGTTTGAGAGCTACAGCCTCATAAGGAAGTAATTGCACCAGCCACCCTCCTGGCACGGCATGGGTATTAATCTTTTCCTTTCATCAGCCTCTCTGACTTTTCCACAGTTTTATAAGATCCCCCACAAAGCCCAATTAATAATGTTTCTTTCTTCAAAAGTCACGAATGTACAATTAATGACCAATGATCTTGGGAAAATAAAAGAAACAACTTGAGAATTTCTAAGTTATTCTGACAAGCAGTTGTAGTCCATGGGATATTTTGAGCAGCAGTTTCTGACCTATTATATATTTACTAGAGACCAATTAGATAGGATATTTATTACCCAGACTAAGTGGTTGTCCTGTTGTTAAGCTTTATGAATATACTTGAAATTAAAAAAAAAATTACAAGAACGTTTGTGTGCTTGCCAGAGAGATATACAGTGACACAGAGAGGGAGTGGGAGGGGGCATTCCCCAGTGGGGCATGGTCATACCACAATCCCTTCTCCTCTGTTGAGCCATCCCGTCAGGATTCAGGGCATGCACACACGTGCATTAGTGTGTTTTTTAAACCATTAGGGCCAAGATTTGAACTGCTTGATTGGTCATGTGGGATCCAGCTCCTTCAACCACTAGTCCATGGATGGATCTGCCTGGGATTTTTCTTTTATTATATTAATTCTGAGTGTAATCTGTTTGATTTGTACTAACAGTCAAGTAATTGCAAGTATCCACCAGCCCAGCTACCTATACATCACCCTAGTTCTGGTATTTTCTCTATTGTTTTATTGGTTGTTAATGGGTGGCTCCTTCTTGTTAGGTATAACTCAATGAAAGCAGTGACCTTGTTTGTCATAGCTGTTGTAAAATTCCCAGTGCCCAGGCAACCAACCTAGCAGCTCAGTACTATGAGTAAATAACTATTTAATTTACTCTTCATTAATAAAAATGATACATAGGGACCAGCAGTTGGCATAATGGCTATGTCACTGGACTCCCATGTAATCGACCGCAGTATAAGTCCCAACCCGGTGGCTTAAACTCACACCAGGCGCATGTGCGTGCGTGCTCAAGATCCGGAAAGAAGAATGGAGGAGAAGGGATTGTGGTGTGGCCATCCTCCCAGGGGGTGATTTCTTGCTTTCTGTCTCTGTTTCTGTCTTTCTGGTGAGCACATGTGCCCTATAGCAAAAACATCTCCAAATTAAAAAAAAAAGATACATAATAATGTTAATAAATGGTCCAGTTGGTCGTCGATAGTGGCAATCCAATGTGGTTGATAATATTTAACACAAAACCTAATTGAGAAGTCTCCAGTTGAGGAAATGAGCCTGGTCAGCCCCTCTGTGCCACATTCAATTCAATTAGGATCACTGAGTTCCTTTGCTGAAGGCAATGGAGTGGTTGGAAATGACAAGTCAAATCTTCTATTTGATTTGTCCATTGAATCCAAAGAAGTACTGAGTCAACACCCAAACTGGTAGGGTATTCTTCTAAGTATCTGAATTCTAGTATGCAAAATATTACTTTCTTCAGCATTGTTAAGGGTGAACTGTGTCCACTCCAATCTTGCCACAGATTTTATTCTACTGTAAAGTAGGGATGGGAATAGGAAGAGTCACATATGAAAATGTCCTATGTGGGAAGCACTCCAAAGCCAAAACCTTGTATTTTTCAAGATCATGGCACTTGGGAGGCAGATCGACCTGCATTTTAATCCTGTTGTACCACTTTTTAAACTATATGACCTTGGGCAAGTTAATTAACACCTGTAACCTTTGCTTATTTGTGAAATGAGTATAATACTACCTACCTCCCTGGATTCTTTTAGAAAATTAAATCAGATAACCCTATAAAAAATGGTTAGCTCATTATCTGACATAATAACGCTCAATTATTATCATTATCACTATTATTTTTTATCAGTTATGAGCAAATAGTTTCATCAGATGAAAGTTTATTTCCATTGGGGTTTGTCTTCCTTCATGGTGCTTTGCCTTTTCAGGTTGGAATTCCCCTTTCCCTGCACTTTCTAGATTTATTTCTTACTCTCGCTTTTTCTGATAATGTTACTTATCAAGAAAAAAAAAAGATAAAGAAAAAGAAAGAAGGAAAGAAAGAAAGAAGAAAGTCTTTATGGGAAGTTCTGGCTGTTTACTAATTCTTATTCACCATACGGTTAAATCAGTGTGCCGTTGCTGCTTCCTTCTCGCTTGGGTTTACACCTTCCTCCACTGTGACAGCAGAATTTCTGACTCAAATCGAAGGACTTCCTACTGTCAAGCCTACTGTGGAGACAGGAGAAGAGATTATCTTCTTAGGCAGAGATTCATGCCTAAGGATGCTGGGAAGGCTGACCTCGATGGGCTTTGAGAGACTCGTTCCCCTCTAGCCATATTCTGGCAGGAGGCTAAGCCTTAGAAGTTGGTCACAAGGCTCCCACGTGACTATTGGGCTCTAGTTCCCCAGTCCAGGGGGACTAACTAGCCCTTTTTCTAGAATTCATTCATTCAAATAGAAAAATTATATCGTGTACCTACTAAGTGCAATGCTATTTCATGAGGTGCCTCCGAAGACAGCGTACAAGCAGCTGATGATGTAAGTGCAAGGCACTTGCTATGTGAGAGGGGAAATACCAAGAGTTGCTAAATGTAAAAGAAACTGTAGGTGAGCTAAAATTCAAAAATTCGACTATGATTTTTGTTATCTGAACACATAGACTTGAGTCAAAGCTCTTTAGACAACACAGTATTGTTTCAAGCAGAAGCCATTTCTTTCCATTTCTGGACAATCATTTCGCTTAAATTCTGTTACTGGATGTAGGATCATCTTTAATCAGCTTCTTTTGGTGATGGAATAAATGAAAACAGAGATACATGTTCTTTCACACATCTATTACTACCTATGTCTGGGATTGTGATGTATTGAAAATAGAAAAAAAAACATCAAGAATTTCCGGTCAGAAAAAATAGAATAAAGTTTGCCTCCAGCCCCACCTCAGTGCTCAGTAAGTGAGCATAGTTTGAAGTCTGCGCCGAATCATTTTTCATCTAACTGTAGGGTTGAAGCTGTACCAGTTGTAACTTGCCCCTGCTTAGATAAACAGCCACAGCAAGTACCCGGGGGCGGTGCACGCTGACCTCACCAGGCAACCATGTGTAGGTGGACTTCTCGGAAGCTTGTAGTTCAAGGTCGGAAAAATGGAATTGTCCAAATCACTCTTCCATATACAAACACGAACTGATAACTACTGATAACTGCTCTGTCTCTTCTCTGAGCCCTTTGCCTTGTTCCATTGCAGACCTTAGGTTTAATAAGAAGGCTTTGATCACCAGTTTCTTTAATGATATTAAATTCTTACAAAATTGCTTGCTTCTGTGTTTCCACTTGATAAGAATTCAGTAGTTTCTACTCTCCGTATTCCAGACAGGGACTCACTTTGAAATGTATGGCCACCACATGCTGCAAATTTGCTGGACAGTGGAGACAGTGAAAATGAATTCAGCCTGGTTCGTCCTTTAAGGATTTCCAACATAGCATGCCAAATGGACCTGAAATCCAAATACCGTGCAGCTTCTTGGAGGGAGTGCGAGCAATGTCAATGGGCGAACTTGACAGGAAGGATCTATGGGGAACAAGAATTTCAGAGGAGATGTTGACTTGCCTTGCTACTTGACCAGAGAATGGAAGAACATTCCAGGCAAAGAGAAAAGCATAAGAAAATGGATGGGAAATTGAAAAATGAGCCTTGTGTTTAGGAAAGAAGCGCATCCAACGGGGTAGAGTATAGGCTATAAAATGGAAAACGATGATGTCGTTTGTATCCTAGTTGTGCAAGAAAATCCTCAGTGTTTTTTTTTTTTATCATTGTTTTCCTGAGAATTGAAGAGAGTCCTAATCTTTCCCTCTCCCCATTATTAACACAGGGGCTCACTGACAAGCTAGCCTGAGAGAGCTGAAAGGATTGGGCCCCAAACGGTTTTGTTCTTCTCTCCATAAAGAGGTTCCACTGTAACGATGCTCCGCTTGGCACACGGCGCCCGGAGACAGCCCAGAGGAGGCAGGTTGGAACTATTCTGTTTAATCAAGAATGAATGAAATGTCAGAGACTCGATGTTCTAGATCAACAAATTCCAGGATTGATACATCTTAATCAAGTAATTAGGTGACTTTTTTGGTGGTGTTTTCCACACCGGAGAGAGGGACAGATTTGCCGCTTTGCTCCGATGGCTGCCAGCAGCGGTGCCGGTTGTTAACAGAGACATTTACACGGAGCCACCAGTTGGCAGGGGCGAACACTTGATTACTTGCTATTCCCACATGCTGAGGATTGTGGGAAGGCTGCCAAGCTCTCTGTCTCATGTAGTTCTTCAGTATAATAACAACAACCGCCACGGAAAGCCTTGGGAAAAAAAAAATAGAGGAAAAAGAAAAGTGAGTAAAGGAAACAATGGATCCAAGGCCCTGGCTTCGTAGTAAACCGAGGTGGTTGTTTCTTTCCCTCCCTTCTCTCTCTCTGTCTCTCTCTCTCTCTCCATGTTTCTCTCACTCTCCATTTAGAAATCATTTTAAATCGAGGCTGATGCTTCCCAAGCATTGAAGTCCTTTCAGTTCCTGCTGGGGGGCTGTTAAAATGCGGATCTGATTCTGTAGGTCAGAGGCCAGGGTTGAGATTGTTCACGGCTGACAGGCTCCTGGTGAAGTTGAGGCCGTAGGTTCTGGATGACTCTGGGCAAGGAGGGCCCGGGAAGGCAGGCGGACTGCACGTGTCAGGTCTGGGAGTGACAGTGTGGTTGTCGGGTTAGCACGTCCTCCAAAGCGACTGTGATGACCTTTGGCCCAACACCTTCTAGATACCTGGGGTCAGACCCTTGTTCCATTTTGAGCCCAGTCACGCACGTGTTTGGAGTTAGACAGTCTTGGTCCTGGTTCCAACTCTGTAATGAATTAGTTGCTAGTAATGGTTGCCTGTCCCCTCTCCACCCTCCCAGCCTGCTAATCCTCCAAGCCCGGTGCAAACAGGCAGGTCGTGCATCTTCCCTCAGTATCAGTGTGCTCGTTTGTACCAACAGGGAAGAGCTTGGCGGTTCTTCTGGTGCTGACCCGGTGAGATCTCACCATCTACTACTGACAGGCTGTGGATCTGGTGTTGTCCTCGAAACCAATCGCATCTGAATGTGCCTTTGTCTCTCATAAAGTCCAAAATAAATAAAAGCTCCAGCTTCAAAGACTGAATGAGCTTTTCTGCTCTGTGTCTGTGTACAGCATTTGAGCCCAGGCATCGGAGAGGACACCATGACAGACGCTAAGAGCCGGTGACCCAGCAGACCCTGTGCATGCAGCCAGATGAGAGCGAGAGATCCCAGAGCTGACAACAGGATGCCTGGGGAGGAGCATTTCTTACAAGTGTTAAAGGTTCACTTAGAAGTGACACCAACCGTGACCAGCAAATGGTGTAATGGTTATGTTTCTGGACTCTCATGTAGTTGACCGTGATTTGAATCCCAGAGACTTAAAACTCACAGCGAGTGTGGGTGCACGCCGGCATAGGGAGGTGTGGTCCCTTGGAGCCAGTCTGCCTGCCTTGCCACCCTGCCTTAATTTTGTAGCTGTAATGTGCTTACCTTGGACTTTCTCTGATCTTGCCGATCTCCTAGTCATCATGGGTCCACCAGAGTTCTGTGCCCATGGGCTTTGAGGGCGCTGCACGTGACTGGAGAAGAAAGGGGTGGGGGGAAGGACATTGTGCCTGTTTTCTCTCTCCACACATGCAAGGGCTGATTGCTTGATTTCACCCAAATTCATATGTTAAAACCCTAATCGCAAGGTGTTTGTCGTTAAAAGAGGTCTTTGGGAGGGAATGGGGTCATGAGAGTGGAGCTGTCATGAATGTGGTTAGTGCCCTTACCAGAACAGGTCAGAAAGCTAGCTCACTAGTCCTGTGTGTGAGCAGACGAGAAGTGGGTTGTCTCCAGTCTGAAAGAGGCCCCCACCAGGACCCAAGGATATTAGACTTCCTCTTCCAGATTGTGAGAAACGTTGGTATTTAAGCTACCCAGTCTATGGCGGTTATGTTTAGCAGCCCAAACTAAGATGATATGTACATTCCACTGACCTGAAAGGCTTCACTCAGCAAAACCCACGTTTAAAGATAAAATGGTTAAGCAGAGCACTAACTATTCAACGTGGGGCAGCAGGCGACGCTCAGATCACAGGCGTATGAAGTTAGGACAGGACACTGTGTAGAGGCAGAACTGGTCTCAGAAGTCAAGAAAATAATCTAGCAACTGGAATTGTATTATAAAGTCATAATGGAAAGAGAGATTAGATGGAGTTTATGTTGAAACTACCAGACTAAGAAAAGAGTTGATTTCAAATCATGGCTTATATAAACCATGTGGTTTGGAAGTAGGTATCATAACCAGGTAATTCGATGTGTGTTGTCAATGGCTTTCACTGTGCGAAGACACACGTAATTTTTCCTTTGATTATAGAATGAGAGGTGAAAAGGACACTGATTTTATCAATGCAGAAACTGAGATCCAATGGGGTGCGGCGATTTGACCTAGGTCCCACATCTGGTTAGTCACAGAGCCTGGAGACTCTGAATTCAATGTCCTTTTGAGTCCCCCATGCTGTTTCTTTCCACACCTCCTCAAGATGGGAAGAGATTTCCCCTGGTAATGCTGAAGTAGGCGTGAGACTGGAAAAGCCGTGAGAAGACCGTAGAAAGAAAATGCACTGCTTCATCCTGCCAGACACTGCGAAAAGAATCTCCTCTCTTACTCCGACTTTGGTGTAGTGGTTTTACAGGGAGTGTGTTCTCTGTAGAAGTTCTGCAGTTAGGGAGATGGCTAGTAAAGGATCAGAGGCTGACACATTTAGAGTGATTAATTATGCTTTCCCCTGAAGAAATGAGTAAGGCAGGGTCACAGAGTCAGACATTATGTAGGTGGTTGCTGAAAGATGAATATGAAATGAATGAAGTCTTTTGATGACAACTACGGAGGATTCTAATAGCCTTCCAACTTAACATATTGTCAAAGGCCCAGTCATGGTGGTAGGGTGCTATTGCTTGAAGCTACAGCCACATGGGAGACTCAGGTTTGGTTTGCAGACCAACCTGAGGGACTGGGCATGGTGGCACATATCTGTGGTCTTGGCTTGCTGGGATTCTGGGCCAGAGGATCACAGTTGAGAGACCCTATTAAGAATAGCATGTTCGGGACCAGCAGTTGGCATAATGGCTATGTTGCTGGACTCTCATGTAGTTGACTGTGGTTTGAGTCCTGGACCTGGTGGCTTAAACTCACGCCAGGCACGTGTGTGTGCGTGCCCAAGATCCCGAGAAGAGAATGGAGGAGAAGGGATTGCGGCATGGCCATCCCCTCCGGGAGATGATTTCTCGCTTTCGGTCTCTCTGTCTCTGTCTGTCTGGCGAGTGCATGCACCCTATAGCAAAAACCTCTAACAAAAAATAAAGGTCAATAAAAATATAATTCAACATCATTTGTCACAAGGAAAAAGCAAATTAAACTATAATGAGGAACTATTTTACACCCATTAGACTGGCTTAAAAAAGTATTTGCAAGGATGTGGAACACATGGAACTTTAGAACATTGCTGATATGATCAGTCTACTTATGTTGGGAAAAAGATTACTAGTTTCTTATAAAGGTAAACAGTCTTAACCTTAAAGGTTAGCAATCCCACTTGTAGCTATTTACATGAGAAAACCAGAATTATGTTCACACAACATCTCTTATAAGATGTTGATTTTAGCTTTATTTATAATACCCGGAAAGAGAAAACTATCCAAATGCTTATCAATAGAAACACAGATAAATAACTTTTGATTATTCCTTTACTGTACCAATAAGACTACATACTTTTTTCTCTGACAAGAATGTCAAGGAATTGTTATTTTCTAACTAGTGTTTTTTTTTTTTTTAATTTTACACTTTGTGGAGAAAGTTGAAGTGGGGGGGAGATGGAAGCTAGCCCAGTGACTCATCCCCATGTCACTGAATAAGGAATGATACGCAAAAATTGGAGTACTCCATGAAAGAAGATTCATTAGGCTTGAAATGCATTATTTTACATTTACAGTTATTTTCAACTAGTATTTATAGCATTCCTAATGTGTCTGTGATTTGTTTCTTTTTTTTTTAATGTTGAGTAGTTCATTTAATCCTAATAATAATTCCGTGGGGTTCTCTAACTTTCCCAAGTGCATAATAAGTGTAGCCCATACCAAGAAAGAAACTGGTTACATATAAAATTCTGCTCTTGTTTTCACAAAAAGAGGACTAATACCTGGATGAAAAATGACCAAATCGTGATGTCATTACCCTGAACTAATAGAGAAAACCCTAACGGAAAACGACCTCCCTGATATCAACAGCAGAAATGTTTTTTCCTTAACAACACGTGTCCAGCGGCAAGTTCTAGAGCGTACTGGTCCAGTTCCGGGCTCCCGTGAGCTTCATCCCCCGTGCTCACTCTGATGGGCTGTCTTCCTCAGGTGTGCAGCACGATCTCCACTCTGCTGTGATTTTCACTCACTGCTGTTGTGCACAGTCAAATCACTGCAGATCCGTAAAAAGCCATTTCTTGCTCAGCCTGCAGCAGAGTGACGTGTTGGTCGTCTCAGCGATGCTTATTTTATGTGAATATTGTCTATTTCTTCGTCCGGGTGCTTATGGGGAAGGTGGAATGTTTCAGTGAACGCGGGGCCTCCCCTCTTTCACCACCGGCAGGTGGAGAAATGGGGAGATGAACACCTTGGTCTGTCTCTTCACACGGTGACCTCTCTTGGAGCCTTCCCGGGATAAAATCGGATGCTGCAGCTAAGTCAGGGCTTGTCCTCACTCAGTGGGTGGTTAAGGTGAATACGGCTCCGTTATGAATATGCAGAACCACAGAAAATAGGGTACCTCATTTGAGACACTCCTTTTCTAAAAAAATAAAAAAAAAAGTACATCTTTCACGAGTAAAAGGAGTAAAAGAGACAGAGACACGGAGACAGCACCCTGAAGAGGATCTTGTCTATACCCACTCCCTCCGTCCCTGCTCTTGCCAGCTCTAGGTCAGGGGAACCTGTGTGCCTGGCGTATCAGGGAGGTTTCTGGAAGCCTTTCCATGTGGGCCAGCCATGCCTCGCAGAGTGGTTTTCTTTTTTAAAGAATTCTTTAGTTCAGGTTTATTTATTATTATTTTAAAATTGGACCAGAGAGAAACAGAGAAAGTGGGAAAGCAAGCTGCCAGGTCTTGCACTTGAACCAAACTTGGCCTTGTGGGAGTTCAGCACCTTAACCACCACACCACCTGCTGGGCCCTAGCGCGTTGGTTTTCATCCCTGCACCAAGGTCGGGCCCAAGACACTCTTTTTGACTTACTAGGATATTCTTGACCTGTTACCAGAACCAGAAAAGCATGTTTCATTCCTTCCTTTTTCTGTGGTCAGAGTTCAGCACTAACAAGGAAGACAAATGCGTAGAAGTTAGGGAAGAAGGGAGGAGGGAGGACGCAGGTAAGTTCTAGCACTTTACCCTAGGAATGCCTATTCCCTATCGCTCAGCCCTGTTTTAAAGAAGACAGAATTAGAGCCAATGCTTCTGATTATGTTTTTTTTTTTTTTTTCCCCCTCGTGGCCGTATTTGTGTGAAAATTCTAAAGGTGCCGTTTTTTTCTTTGTGGAAGTGAACCCTCGCAAAGACACATACCTAGCAGATACTGTAATGACATGACGAAGTGAGGGGAAGGACAGGAGGGGTCTGCTCTGAAATCCCGAGGATGGAAAATAATGCAACTGTCTTTGTAAAAGCTTGTTAACACGAACCACTTAGAGCACAGTTTCACGAAGATTAGTTCGGATTTGCTGTAAGCCTGCTCTGCAGCGGAGTCATTTGTATTTCCTGCCTATGGGAGCAGCTGCTGTTTAGTTATTTGGTTGGAGAGAATCACGCCTCCTTCGCCCTGTCCCCGGGCTCTGAAACCAGCTCACCAGGGCATTGGAATCATAGCCAGACCCTTCATATTGTATTTCAAGCCAATTTACTGTCCAAACAAAGTCTGTCCAGAACTGCATTCGTTGTAACAGTACCATTTATCTCTTGCCTGGAAATGTGACCTGGCAGGTGACAGGGGTCCCTGCCAGGCTTAGAATAGAGGTTCCTGTCACCACAAGTGTAGAGGAGCTCACCGGACCTCTGGAGCACCTCTGACCCACTCTGGGAAGCTCTCCAGATGTTCCTGGTTCACTGGCACATCCATCCTGTCCTCCCAATGTTTTTCAGAGGCCTGTAACAGAAACGTGAGTCAACCAGAAACTCTGTGTTTGAAGAAAGGTCTCCAGTAAACTGTTCTCCTCATTGAAATGCTAGCATAGGGACCAGGACCTGGCATAATGGTTCCATCGCTGGACTTCCACATTGTCACCCGCAGTTCAAGTTCTGGACCTGGTGGCTTAAAACTCAGGCTGGGCATGAGTACGTGCGTGCCCAAGATCCTGAGAGGAGAGTGAAGGAGAAGGGATTGTGGTGTGACTATCACCCCTGGGGGATGATTTCTCAGGGGACCAGAGGCTGTGATGAGAGAGCCCAGAAAGATCTGTACACAAACTAGGTAGGTTTTAGGGTCGGTGGTCCCTAAGGTGGTCCCAAGATGAGAGTGCCAGGGCTCTGAGTTCCAGGGATGCTTCTCATCTCTGTTGTGCCATGGATGGGTTATCTAGATTTTCAAGGGGACGATTCCCAGGCGTCAAAGGGCAGCAGTTCCTAAGATAACCCCAAATGAACACGACCTTCACTGCATCTCTCCTCCCCAGACTTGAAACTGCCGAGCGCGTTACATGAGGATCAATCGTGCAGAGGCTCCCAGCTGCTCATTACTTCAGGGAAGCCGAATTTAGCTTTCCCCTTCTTCTCGTTGATTTTCCGAGAGTTGTTCTAAAAGGATCTGTCTGGTATCAGGGACTTTGTCTGGTTTTAATTCCTTCCACTTCTTTGCCTTTTCTTCCCCCACTTCCCATTTTAAAAAATATATTTTATTTCTACCTGTAAAATTTGGTTCAGTCAAGCTTCCAGGACCCTCAGTGACTCTGAAGAAAATGCAAATCACATTTCCTGATCGTATTCGGCAACGTCTGTTTCTCTGAGCAGTGGAGTGAAGGGTTGTGTTTCTGGAAACTGCCGAGCAATGGAAGTACATGAGCTTCCCATCAGACAGGCCTGGTTCAAGTCTCTCTGGGTTCCATCTGTGCAGTTGAACTAATCATTTATTTGCTTTTCTACATCTTATTTTATTCAGGAGATATAATCAGCTTGGTGGTTGTGAAGATGAACTACCAATATGTAAGGCCAGCAGGGGGCATAGTGGTTAAGGTGCTGGACTCCCACATGGCTGACCATGGTTTGAATCCTGAATCTGGCAGCTTGAAATTTGCCCTGAGCCTGTGTGCATGAGTGCCCACATTCCCAGGAGGAGAATGGAGAAGGGATTGTAGCACGGCCATCCCCTCTAGGGAGTAATTTCTCACTTTCCCTCTCACTGTCGCCCTCTCTCTCGCTGTCTCTCCAGTGAGAACATACGCCCTATGGCAAAAACCTGAAAAAAAGACAACCTACTATGTGTATCACATAAGGCGTAAGCATGTAGTGTGTTTGGCCCGGGGTGGGAAATCAGTGCACGTTATCAGCAGCACTCTCTCTCCTGTCTGTGGAAAAGCACAGATTTTTGGGCGTAGTTCTCGTTTCCGGTGGGGGTGGTGTTCCTCAGTGTCGTCCTTGCTGTCAGCACAGTCTGTATCAGCCATGAAAGTGGCACTGCCCTGCCTTTGCTAGAGGACCTCAGACACATCGGCCCTCCTGGGTCACATGCAGCCATCACTGAGCACCCTGCAGGGAGGTGGGAGGTGCAGATTGGCATCCCACTCTGGACGCCACCAACATTCAGGGAAGCATAGTCCTGTGGTTTAGGGGCTAGAGGTCACCTTAGGTGCCATGTAGACCAGAGACTTTCGAATTTGTGATGCACCTTCTTTTTCAGAGATTCTTGGTGGAGGGTGTATGTGCTCCCTAGAGAGACAGAGACAAACAGAAAAGAAGAAATCATCCCCCAGGAAGGATGGCCATGCTGCAGTCCCTTCTCCTCCATTCTCCTCTTGGGTTTGAGCACACAGGCACACATGCTCGGTGTGAGTTTTAAACCACTGGGTCTGGAGTTCCAACCATGCGGTCAACTATGTGGGAGTCCAGCGACGTAACCATTATGCCATCTGCTGATCCCACACGTATTAAGGAATACTACATATCATAGGGCCAGACAGTGGCAAAGTGGTAAAACACAACACTCTATGAAGTAGTGCCATGTGGGAAGGTTCTGGGCTCACGCCTGGCGTGTTCTCTAAGTGCACTGGGTGTGTATGTCCATGACCCTCACCTAACTGAGCCTGGGAGCAGATCACAGCATCAAGTTCCTTGTTGGAACTGCTCTCTCTGCCTCCCCCCTCTCACCTTCTCTCATGCTTGTGGGGAAAAAATGCATAAATCAACTAAGAAAAAGAAAGATGCTATTGTGGCCCAGCATCCACAAACATGTGTGTTGTCTACATGTATGTCAGTGACAGCGATTTCAATAACACAACACTTACTTTAAGCGCGGGCAATGTCCTCTGCTGTTTTCGATCGCATCTCCGTTTAAAATACTATTTGCCCACGCCACTGAATGGATTTTAGGACTGATTCTTTGAAAACCGTGTTCTGTACACCCAGAGGCCCATGAATGGATTTTAGGACTGATTCTTTGAAAACCATGTTCTGTACGCCCAAAAGCCCACGTTGAAGAGACAGAATTGAACTGGATGTCTAGAACGTCCCCATTTTGGTCTCATCTTTCTGTCTGGGCCTTCTAAATAAAACCTCTCTGGCTTATTTTTACTGCTTGATACAGAAATAGCGTGCCTGAAGGATTTTGGAGGTTAAATTAACATGTCCTTTGTCATAAACCGATTCCTAACAAAATTCAGGATGCATACAGCATGGAACACATTTCGGGTGCTCACGTGAGTTTCCCTGTGGTCAGCCCAGCTCGGAGGGCCAGGTTCAAATTGTTCAAATTCAACACTTGGTTCCTGCCTTGTCACCAAGATGGGTGTACCTGCAGAACTGAGTCTCATTTTAAAACGTTCGGTCACACCCTGGAAGTAGCTTCACGATCTCATTGTTCCTCTGACCTCCTGGGCTGATGGGTGGACTCTGTTGAATGAAATGAATGCCACCATGGTGGTGTCCGACACCCCACGCCAGTCCCTGGTCACCCCCGAGCTTCTGCCTCGGCCTGCAGACTTGTCTACTTCTGCCCCAGCATGGTGTGCTCAGCTTCCCTTTAGAAGGTGTCTCCTGGCAATGAAAAATGTTTCTGTCCCCAGGGAATTAGGGAAGCTCCTTTCAATAACTGTCACAAACAAGGGATATTGAAACAATTCGTTTCTTTAAAAAAAATACACTAACCTTTGAATCCCACTTTACATACAGCTTAGATGTATTAGTCAAATGACTTAATTTTTTTATTATTTTATTGAATTATGCTCTGGGCATCCAAGTCTCTGGTACTTTGGTGAGTTATTTTAGTGGAACAGCTAGTCTGGGCAAGCAGGTGGTATAATAGTTAAGGCACCGGACTTTCACACGGTCAACCGTGTTTGAGTCCTGGACCCAGTGGCTTGAAACACATAGGACATGTGTGTGTGTGTGTGCACATGGAGAAGAAAGGATTGCAGCATGGCCATGCCTCCCATTCTATCATTGATCTGTTTTGTGAACCAGATAAGAGACTACATGAGGGATCTTTAAAAAAACTCAAAGAAAACTTCCTCATAACCAAATAATTAATAAAAGAAAAAGGTGGTTAGAAAAATTAAATGCAGTAATGGATGCAGTATGGTCAGCCTTCTTTATAAGTGGCCAGTAGGTACTGATGTATGGGGATGCTGAGACGTAGGAAATGGTATCTAGTTAGGTGAGCTTTGTTTTGAAATGAATCAGATTGTTCGAAGCTCTGTGCATAAATAGCAATCTGTTTTGTTCACTTACAATTCATAGCACATGTAAGTATGTGTTGTTCTAAATGGTGATTTCCAGGGCGTTTCCCTGTATTTGCGTTAGACTTTAACAAAAACTGGCTAATGAATAGATCTGACAGGCTCGTCCTTGGTGACAAAAATGTGGATTTCACGCACACACTAAATTTTTCTGAGTAATAATTATTGGGTCAAATAATCCCTAAGAATAGATATGCTTAATTATTCAGATTTAATAATTATTACCCATCAAAATTCCAACTGTGCTTCTGGCACGTACATCTCTACCAGGTGATAGCATGTCAGTTCATCTTGTTCTGGGAGAGTCATCCCCTTGTTTTGTATCATGATGGTTTCTGGCGTAAGAGGCGTACACTTGTCTTCCTGGTCCAGAGCAGCGTTAGCTCTGCACAGGGACTCTGCAAAGTAAGTTTCCATGAAATGAATATCTTCAGTTCTTGCCATGTCAGACACGTTGACCTCGATTGTGTTTCTGAGAATAATGGATAATTCAGGGTCAAAGACAGACTGAAAGGAGGAAGATGAATGCTGGCCCCGTCGTACACATTTTCTCTTGCCACCTCCAATGTCCACGTCACACGACGTGGCCCGCGCGCACACACGGCTCACTGCACCTGCTCAGAACTTCTACCTTCATTTTGTCCTGCCTTGATTTTGGAAGAAGGAAGTGATATTTGGAAAGAGAAACAAATGTCACATGTCGTCCCAGGCTTATCTTTTTCATTTTTTCGTCTTCCCCGGATTCCTCTGCTATTTTCTGGAGGTGACCACTGCTAATTTCTGTGATGGCGTTCAATAATGTGAGGGCCATTGATGAGTTCATATTCAAGGTTCCTGTTAGAGAAGAAGAGAAAATGAAGAAAAGGCCATTCCGTTTGGCGTCCATGTATAGGGATGACCTTTGCGGCTGTAAAGAGGATCCCGAATTGTGGACAACGTGAATCTAAACATCTCTGGCAAGCCAGAGGAGGGCTAAGTCCATGGGGCCTCAAGGAAAAGAATGATCTAAACTTTCTCCAAAGCAGAGTTGATGTGCCGTGTGTGAAGTGAATGAGTATTTCAAAGCGGTGGAGTATTTCACTTAGTACTTATATAAGTGCTCAGATGGTCCTCAGATCCTACCCTGTGCCATATAGACTTGTTCCAGGGGAGTCTTAAGCAGAGCAGTCTCTGGAAAATAAGCAAAAGCATGAGAATAAAAAGGACACGGGATGGCATATCACAGCAGAGTAAAATGTATGTACACTTTAATAGACATTTTTTTAAATGAACTATTATCAAATGTGCACAACTTAATATCATTGTTAAAGAGGGTGAAGATTTCAACCTCCTTGATTTGAGTACCAGACACTGTGTGCCTTTAAAAACCATCCCGTGGTCCACAAAGATTTACATTGATTATATGTAAATCAGAAGTCGTAACTTACAAAAAAAAAACATCCTAAATAAACAAAAAAAAAAATAAAATCAGCAGACATCTATTAAAAAGAGAATACAAAATACCAGAGAATCTCTGAAATCTCTATTAAGATAGTGAAAGCACAGGCAGCTTCCAGAAAATTGGGAGAGCACTGCCCAGCGTGCCAGAGGACAGAGGAACTGGACCGTGTGACTGTGCCACGGGAGGCACCAGCCAGATAGAAACCCAGCAGGCCAGGTGGTAACCCAACCACCGGGTGGCCGAGAGCCCACTTGAATGTCAGGAGCGAGAGAAGAGAACATGAGAGTGGGGACTCGTGACTCATGCTGGTGCTTGGGGAGCCAGGGTCAGGGCTGAAGGATGGTTTTGCAAAGTAAAGATTAGACCTAGAGAAGGAGGAGATGGTGGCAGCGTTGAGTTAGGGAGGGAAGGGTACAGTCTATTCTGCTGGAGGGAATGTGTTTTTCTTCCTGCTTACAAAATCTATTCTGGAAATACCAGTTTAAAAAATGTACAGACTGAGTCAGCTTGTGGCCTAGTGTTTAAGAGAGCTGATGCCACATGGCTGAATGAAGTTCCAGTCTCAGCCCCTGCAGCTTTAGAAAACACACCAGGTGCATGGGTACGGGTGCCCAAAATCCCAACAGGAGGGAGAAATGGAGAAGGGACTCCCATGCCCCATGGGAAGGGGCCTTTTCCCTCTCTCTCTCTCCCTTTCTCTCTGTTTGCCTGTCTCCATTGAGTCTTGGGGGGGGGTGGAATTGCAAGACCCTATTGACCTAGCTTTCTAGCTTTCTCCTCTGGGTCTTCATCATTTTATAAAACTAAAAACACCTGTATATATGGATATTGAAAGTTGAGAAGAAGTTTAGAGAGAGTTTCAAAATAAGAAGCTAAAAAGATAGTAGAAGAAGGTTTCTTATAGCCTGGTGTCTCGTGACAAAAAATTGTGTGCATGTGTGCCCAAAATCTCAGAGAAGTGGAGAAGGAATCATGGTTTGCCCATCTCCCATGGGGGTACTTTTTTTTTTTTTTTTTTTGAGACATTTTCACTGTAGGGTGCGTGCACTCGCCAGACAGACAGAGAGAGACATAGAGACAGAAAGCGAGAAATCACCCCCCAGGGGGGATGGTCACGTCGCAATCCCTTCTCCTCCATTCTCCTCTCGGGATCTTGGGCACGCACACACACGCGCCCGGCGTGAGTTTTAAGCCACTGGGTCCGGGCCACGAACCACGGTCGACTACGTGGGAGTCCAGCGACATAGCCATTACGCTAACTGCTGGTTCCCCCATGGGGGTACTTTTTCATTTTTTCTTTCTCTCTCTCTCTGGTGGGTGCACATGCCTCCTGGCAGAATTTTAAAATTTATGATATTGCTCTGTGTATCTGTTACAATGGATGCATGACAAACATGCCAAAATTTAATGGCTTAAAGAAACACTAACAAGTTCTCACAAGTCTGTGGGTAGGGGTGGTAGTTCTTCATCTGAACAGAGCTTGGCTAATCTTAAATGGGCTGAAATAAAATGAGTGAGATTAATCATCTTTATAAATGATTCCTTAATGACTAATTTGTGTGTTTCCAAGATTTCCTCACATTTTAGGACCTGAGACCAGGGTGTCCACCACCACCAGCAGCAGCATGACTACTGCTACTCCTTCACTAATAAACCTATCATTTATTGAACACCTACTGTGTGCAGTGAACTACAAATACATTTCATATGTATTTTCTCTTTATTTTCATAAACAGTGCCATGAGAGACACATTCCAAGCATTTAGTCACAAATCAGAAAATTGAGACATAGCTAATTTAAATAACTTACTTACCTATAAAAAAGCTATAATGAAGTTCTCAGAGTTCTAGACAAACCTTGGCTATTGTGATCTACTCCAATCAATAGAATAAGGGTAATAAAGCACAGGTAGGTATGATTTGTCATCTTATATCTGATGTGTGAAGAACAAACAGAAAATTAAACAAATAAAAAATATGACAGAGGAAAAAATATAACAGTGGTAAAAATCCACTTATTTATTTTTTAAGATATATGCCAGAGGTCGTGTATGTTAGCTAGAGAGTGACAGAGAGGGAAAGTGAGAAATCACCCCCTAGGGTCGATGGCCACACCATAATCCCTTCTCCATTCTCCTCTCAGGATTTTAGGCACATGTACACACATGCCTGATGTGGTTTTTTAAGCTGCTGGCTCTGGGATTCAAACTGGAGTTGGTCATGTGAAATCTGGCACCTTAACCACCATACCACTTACTGGCCCTATTTTTCTCTTTTATATAAAAAATAAGCTATTGCTTTGTTTGCAAGTGTTCTGTTGGGATTGGGGGTATGGACCATATCAGAAAGTTGTACTTTGGTTATTAACGTGTGGCTGCATAGACATTTCTTTTGCATTTCTAACTGGATAAAGAGTGCACTGCTCTTGGTCTGAGCAGACAAACCATTGCTAGCAGTGACTTCCCTTCTGAGTGACCGTCCCACTTGTACACCTGTCTGTGGTCTCTGCCACTGTTCTCGCTTCATCGCTCGCTCCCCTCAGCTGGCTTAGATGCCATGTTTTTGCTCTAAACACACCAAATAATCTCATAGATAACTCCGGCTAGAGTAAAAATTGGCTTCTAGAATTGTATTAGCCCCTTTGGAAAAATGCCTGATGCCCTTACCCTATATTTGCTTAGTTTTGTACCCAGTTTCCCTGTGGCTGGGGACCCCATTGGCTCATAACCTTAATAAGGCAAATCAGGTTGTATGATGAGCTTCCAGCATGCAAAGCAAGGCCCCTGCAATTAAGACCACTTTGCATAGAGAAATGGCTGGACACTCTGTTTTAAATATGTCTCCGTGGGAGCACGTGTAACCTGGCCAAGGTGCTTGCCATTAGACGTGTGGCTTCTTCCCAGACCAGTTGGCTACGGGGCCTGCTTCTCGATCTCCCTCCCATGGTGGCCTTTCCCTGCTGGGTTTTCTCTGTCCCGGCTAACTGAAAAACAGAACATGATTTCTAACTTCATCTTTTTCTTTGAAATTGGCACTGTGGCGTCTTTCTAATTTTAGGAATTTTGACTCCACGTAAACTCAAAGTCAGGTGGCAGTAAAACCAGAGAACAGGTGCTGGGCTGCTGACAAAGGTCTTGGAAATCTCACAACACCAACTCTGACTCAGTCCCTGGACTTTATTGACGGACCCCTGGTTGCGCACTTTCCTTTGTCACAAGTCTCTGCCTCCTTTTGCATAATTTTTGTGTCACTTTGGGTCCTCTGGGAAGAGAGCAGCATGGCAGAAATAGAAGTTGGAGATGTATTGAGGGAAATGGCTGCGAAGTGTAGAGGGTAGCGGAAACAGAAAAGAGAGGAGGAGATTTAGGTAGTGACACAGGTCTACCGTCTGTGAGAGAAAATGGGAAGTGGGGCCAGGCAGTGGCTCAGTACGAATGCAGCAGGACCCACAGGGGGAAGGGCCTGGGTTCTAATCCGGAGCCCCCCCTGAGCACAGCAGGTGCATGTGCCCATGGTCTGGGCCCGCTGAGGCTGGGGGTGGGTAGCTGCATGGAGACTCTGTTGGGAATACCTGTCTCTCTTTCTCTCCTAGAAGAAAGAAAGAAACTTAGGGAAACTTTTTTTTTTTTTAAAGAGGGAAGGAAGAAAGGATAGGATAGAAAGAACCTCAGACTGCAGTGTAGCTCAAAAACAAACAACCTTCAACCAGGCTGGTGGGGATTGTGGGAACCAAGATCACATGTGGAGGGGTCCTGCCCTAAAGGGAAATGGCGACCCCTCTTCTCACTCCTCTCCTCCTTCTCCCATTATCCCCCTCCCTGAACCCCTGACACACACACTGGCCTGCTTAGTCATGGACTACCGGCTGCCCAGAGAGCGTGGTCTGGCGGTGAACACAGGCTGATCCCGATGGTGCAGCAGCCAGAGACTGTCCACCAGCGTCACTCCTTGCAGCAGGCTTTCTCTTGAAGGGAGATCTGAGCGGCTCCCGTCGTTGGCCAGAACAGCCCAGCTGGTGCATGGCTCCCATCCTCCTTCCTACTCACAGTGGTAGCAGCAACCCTGCAGCCCCTGCAAGACCCTGTTCCTTTGCATTTTCTTGTGAGAAATTTCAGAAGAGGGAAAATGGTGGGACAAACTGCACTCCTGGCAGCTGCCGCTGGCTCCCCAACTGGGTCTGGTGCTTGCCGTTCCCTTGCTCCACCTGCACTGTGTTCTGAGCCCCTCAGCTGTCACCTCGATGCCTTAGCGCCATGAGTGTCCTGAGACAGACGTGAGGGTGTGGTCGGAGGGGGCGTTAGTGGTGACTGAAGGGGGGTCTGCACTATCTAGTCTTGTAGCCCACTTAGGTTGTCTGGTCCTGCCAAGGCTCAGCCCCGGGACCCTTCCTTTACCAACGGGCAGTTTCTGGGCAGTCCCCCTCTATGACTTGGTGGTACTGGTGCAGCCCAGCCTGAGGGCAAGTTTCAGCTACATTGCCTTTGGTGCTCAGGGGCCAAGCATTCTTTTTATACCTGGGTCTAGCTAACATGCCAGGAGCTCTTTCTCAAAAGATGCTGAATTCCCCACCTTCTGCAGAAGCCCAGGGGCTTGCATGCATGACCCTCTCACTTCAGCTACCAAAGCTTCTACCTGTGTCTTCTCCCACCAGGGATGCTGCCAGTACAGCAGGTCTGCAGAATCACATGCCCACGGCACAGGGCTCCACGCACTGGACCTTGGACCTGACTCAGAATGCTTTCCTGTTTTACAAACCACTCAAATATGGTAGTCTAGATGATTATCCTGACTGTGTAATGTATTCACTCTAAAATCCAAAGGGGCTTCCACATAGGGGTTTTGCATGATCTAATGGATGCAGTGGATCAGCATGATTTTCCGTTAGGTGTCCAGACAATCTAGGTGTGTTCGGACAGTGTTATAAAGCAGATAGAAAAGTGAACTTGGAGTCAAGTGTAAAAGAATATGCATTTAACTTAGTCCCTCTGCAAAAGGTGGAATATTATCTCTCCCTCATAGAGTTACTGTCAGTGTTAAATAGTAAGACAAGTGTGAGGTGCTGGGACAGTGCTAGGGCCAGAGAAGCCTCCAAACATTCCTTCTCCACGCCCTCCCTCGCTCAGATTGCCTGAAGAATATTCCCCTGGTCCATTGCTAAGCCCAATTCTGCCTTTTTGTGGGGAAGCCTGGCTTCCTCATCCACCTCTGCAAGGTAGTATTTATTCCTAGAAGAATTTGCTTTAATCAGCTCTTTTCAAGAGCTGGAAAGTTGCTTTCTCAGTGTAACTGGTTTCTACATTTCTGTTCCCCTCGAGGGATACTTTTAGAGACCAGGTCATTTTCACGTTGAGAGGAGTGGACCCCACACCACAGTGAAAGCGTGAATTCATATATGTTAGGTCACCACCTCAGCCCACACGTCCCTTGTTCTCCCAGATTTCTCAGTTCAGTCGTGACTCATCTCCCACCCTCCAGGACCAGTGCAAAATGCCATCATATTAAAACACTCCAAACTTACTGAAATCACAACAGACTTTTTTTTTTTAAATAGGCAAGAGTTCTGTTGTTCCTTTACTCATCATTGCACGTGCTAACCACTCAAAACACACATGTTCTGGGCATATGCTGACACAGACACGCAGACACGCTGACTTTAAATGAGACATATTTTTGCACCCCTTGACATCTGCTTATGTTGGTTAAACACAGAGCTCTTCTGTTTGTGTTTCAACATGGTCAAAAAACACACTTGAATGTGTCAAAGCCTGTCTGCGGGCCCCTTAATAATTGATGGGAATCGTTGCCGACATAATCCTAGCATCCTCTACCCAGGTGATTAAGGGACTGGCGGGAGGGACTTGAGAGTGTTCTGTTGGGTGAGGGCCTCATTTGTAAGTAGCAATATAGGAAGAGTTATGTTTTCTTGTGCCCACCCACATCCATTTTACTATTTTTTTTTCTTTTGGAGAGAAAAAGTTTTTGCTATAGGGCGCGTGCGCTCGCCAGATAGACAGAGACAGAGAGATAGAAAGCGAGAAATTACGCTCCCAGGGGAGATGGCCATGCCGCAATCCTCCATTCTCCTCTCGGGATCTTGGGCATGCATGCACACGCACTAAGCATAAGTTTAAGCCACTGGGTCCGGAACTCGAACTGTGGTCGACTCCATGGGAGTCGAGCGACATAGCCATTACACTAACTGTTGGTCCCTTACTACCTATTTTTAAAACTCCTTTTAAAAATTAGATCAGCCTTCATTTCACTATTCTAGTATATTAAGAAAAATGAGGACTGATTTCTCATGTGGACAAACCGAGGCATGCAAATCAAGTTCCGAGGCCTTCGCCCACTCTGTCCTTCCACTTTGCCAGCAGTCTATGGTGTAACGTGGCTTCTCTGATTGTTCACACTGGACAGCAGCACATCGTATGGTGGAAACCTAACTGCTTTATTGTCAGCTTCAATTTTAGTTTTCTGATTTGGAAGCACCTGAATTTACACCCGTGTCATGGCCTCACCCCTGGCTTTCAGACCCAGCGTGGCATGTGTTTCTTCCATTTTCTTCCTTTATGTATTGAAATTCTAGTAATAACCTTGAGTCATTCACATATGGACATTCAAATGGTTGTTTGATCTTTTCATAGCATTGTATTTTACAAGCAGGCAATCTTTGTATTTTATCACTGAAAGATTGCAATTTCTAGGAAGCATTTAAACATGTCAGCAATGGTCACTTATAAAATAAAAATATTAAGAAACCTTAAGCACACAAAGGCAACCCCTCTGATTCAGGGGACTGGCAGTCTACCTGGAAGGTTACAGCTCCTGTCTAAAGCTCAGCCCTTTAGCAATGATTGCTTTGCCTTTAGGTCTATAAATGACAATCCCTCAGTGGATCGCACTATTCTTTTGTTGTTGTTGAATTGTAAGAGCTCTTTTTTTCTCTCTCTTTTTTTAATTTATTATCATCATAATCTTGTTTATATTACATTGAATCACATATAACTTTACAGTGTATTGCATTTCTTTTTCCGGGGGGAATACCATGCATATCAGTCAGTACAGAGACATTAAAATCCCCATTTCATCATCCAATATCTTTTCATTGTTTTGGATCGCACTGTTCTGATCACCATCATACTCTCTTTCTAATTGACTGCCCCTGCACGTCTCCTCACAGACAGCCTTGTTAGCTCATGGGGAGAGAATGGTATAGGCAGCACATCAAAAGGTTGACTATGGGAAGAGAATGAAAGCCCCTAATAGCCTCTGCATCCTGGTAATTGAAGAGTAGTGGGGAGAGAGAAAGAGGCCTTTCAGTGGGGGTGCTTAGAGTGTGTGTGTGTGTGTGTGTGTGTGTGTGTGCGCGCGCGCGCACACACATGTCCATAGCAGCCCGTCTGTCGAAGACTGCCAAATGAGGAGAAAATAATCAGGTAGGAGAATGGAGATTTCAGGAGACAAAAAGCAGCTGAGTGCATGCACACTGGCCGAGAATGTGCATTGCACAGAACAGCTTCCAGTGTCCAGGTGAAGTCTGCCCCTCTGTCCCCGACGCCTGTGCCGTTCCTGCCTGGTCGTGGTTATCAATGGATCTGATCACTGCAGTCGTGGCCTCTGTACCTTTGGCTTTTCTTTTGCCTTTAAAGTGCAAGGTGTGATGGAGCACAAAACATTTTCCATTGGAATTCCAATTCCCATGTGGATTTGAAAGCAAGGGACAGTGATAGATTAAAACTTGTCCTTGGTGCCAAGGAGGACTGGGTTCCATCCCAGGTCTGTTGACGGTATCTCTCCCATCACCTCTGTAAGGAGAGAGGAAGAAACATCTTCCCCGTGCAGAACAAAGGCACAAAACATCGGAAAATAATGCATCTAATCCATACAACGCACGCCACTGATATGAGGAGACTTCAAAAGTTTGTGTAAAGTGGAACTAAAGAGTGAGCTTATTTTGGTACAACATTTTTTGAAATCTGTGCATAGTTGCTTTTTCCTGCTTGAAGACCCCTCATATTTACTGTACTCTTGCTCCTAGTAGCACTGCATGCAGGATTCTCTTCCCCTGACCCCTGCTGACCCCTGCGCTAATACCATCCATAGAGTTTTATAAAAGGTGATGTCCTCCCTCTCAAGAGGGGGCAAATATAATGGCCATCACGCTTAGGGTGCATGCATGGAAAGAGACGGTGAGAAGGAAAGTGAGAAATCACCCACCAGGAGGGAAGGCCAAACCACAGTCACTTCTCCTCCATTCTCCTCCCGGGATTTTGGGCACATGTGCACGTGCACCCAGTATGATTTTCAAACTGCCAGGTCTAGGACTTGGCCATGTGGGAGCCCAGTGCCTCAACCACTCAGCCACCTGCTGGCCCCAGCCCTTGCCCTTTCCTGATATCAAGGGTCTCCTGTCTTCTCTGTGAAGTGGAAGGTGTGTGCTGCTCGGTTTTCCCCTTGGGGGATTTGCCACTTGTCCCTCAACAGCAGCAGGAAGGTTTGCTGCAAATGGCTAAAGCCGAGTCTTTCCCTGGGCCCTGCCCTCAGCTAATGAGCGCTGACACCCCATGTGGGTCCCTCCTTCCTGGCAGCCATTATCCAGTGACTCAAGGAGGTAGACTAGAAACAGTTGGCCCTCTTCCCTCAATTTGGGACAACTCTGAAGGGCTGTCCCAGGTCTAGAACGACCCATGACATTAGTCCCTTTCTCATGACTACACTACAGGTTTTTGTTTGTTTGTTTTTTAGAGAAATTTTTTGCTATAGCCAGAGAAACAGAGAGACAGAAAGTGAGAAATCACCCCCTCCCCAGGGGAATGCCCATGTTACAATGCCTTCTCTCCCAATCTCCTCCCAGGAGTTTGGGCACCTCTGCACACATGCACAGAGTGAATTTTAATCTGCTGAGTCTGAGTCTTGAACCACGGTCAGTCACATGGGAGTCCAGCAATATAACCATTATGCCATCTGCTGGTCCCTACACTATAGTTTATCTTCCCCTTTTGTACTCTCCCTTTTTTGTGTCCCTAATAGGTGCTATTACTGTGTCAGTTAGGGTCTACCAAGAAGCAGATGCCAAACTAGAATTAGACAAGCAAATATGTATTGGGGAAAATGCTTGTGGAAAAAAAAAAAAACTCAGTTTCAAGGCTTAATTATAAGGAAGAAGGAGGTCCTCAGATTGGGCTGCAGGTCCTACATCTGTGAAAGGAGCAAGGCCAGAAGGTGGGTTGGGTAGGAAAAGCCTCAAACTGCAGTGTAGCTCTGAGACAGTCCTGGCCGAGTCAGGTCTCGGGATGATGACCGTTAGAGGAGTTCTGGGTCAGGTAGAATTGTCCCAGCCGTAACACCTCTGCTTTGGCCAGTCATTGTCCTGGAGAGGCTCAAGGAGACCATGCTCACATTATAAATACTACAAGAAAATCTGAGACCTGGAGGCTCTCAGCCAACCAATGTCCATGTAACAGGTTGTCCTGTATCTGCACACTTCTATGACCACCACATTTCCTCAATTACCTTATTCCAATGAAAAGCCCCATCTCTTGGACCAGCCTGTGGGCTGGCAGTTGGGGAAACTGGATCTCACATGGATTGTCTGCCCACATGGTCCAAGTCTCAGACCTGGCAGCTCAAGAAACATGCTCAATGCATGTGCATGTGTGCCCCAAATCCCAAAAGGAGGGAGAAGGGAAGAGAAAGGCTTGTTGTATGACCATGCCCCATGGGGGAGGAAGAAGGTTGCTTTCTGCTTTCTCATTTTCCTTCCTTCTCTCTCCTCTCTCTCTCTCTCTCTTTCTCTCTCCTTCTCTCTGGAGAGCACACATGACCTCTGGCAATTAAAAAAATCCATCTTATAGGGTCTGAGGAAGCAGATTATAAAATGGGATTTGGAGGTAGACTGCTTAGGGTCTGGCTGATAGTGAAGGCTCCACCACTCGTGGGAGGTTGAACCACTGAACACACTAGTGAAGGCTCCACCACTCGTGGTAGGTTGAACACACTAGTGAAGGCTCCACCACTCGTGGTAGGTTGAACACTCACAGCCCCTGTTGTGCAGTAGCTGAAAGATTGTTAAAAGTTCACAATTTTAAACTAGGATCGGATATTGATGGTGTGGGATGCACTGGCAGGTGCAATATTTCAGGCACTTCAGAGAATAGGGTAATAGCCTCGTAAAGACAAAAGAATCAGATGGTGGTAACTGAGCACATTTTTGCATTGAGGAGAGACAATGAAAGGTTGAGAGTGATTAATCACCAATTAAAGGCAAAGAGGGAAAGGCAGAGGGTCTCTTTGGCAGCATCTACAGAGACTCTTATCGCCTATAGCCAGAGGGCAGAACAAGGCTAACATCAGTTCCAAGACTTAATTATAAGGGCAACAACGCTCCAGACAATGCTACTTCTTTCTTTCTTTCGTCACAGGATGCATGCACATGTGAGAAAAAGAGAGAGAGAGAGAGTCTCTCGGAGAGAGAAAGTATCCCTGGATGGGGTGTGATTATGCTGCAAGCATTTTCCTTCCGTTTCCCCATCCTGTCAGGATCCTGGGCACACACACAAGTGCCCAGCATATTCTTTCAAGCCACTAGGGAGGGGTTCCATGACCATTTGGGATCTGGCTCCTCCTGCACAAGGCTTGATCACTGAGCTACGGGGCCAGAAGAACCAGCTTGGGGCTGAGCCTGGAGTAAAGACCGGAAGTCAGTACTGGAGGAAACATACCAGGACAAGATTAGGGAGAGTTTCAGAGGCCAGGCTAAGAAACCTGGATTTGATTCTGCTTCATGGTTGCTGATTTATTAGGTTGTCAGAAAAGTCATTTTTTTTTTGAGCAAAAATGTGTCATTACTTTTCCAATGACCCAATATTGTATTACATTTAAACTATTTTAGTAACTGGAATAAAAGCAGAGAACCTTCTCAAATATGTAAGAAATCACATTTAAACATACTAGCAACGGCCAGTGCAATTAACTTGGGCCACCAAGTTTTCTTCCTTTTGCAGAATCCTCAAGATAAAGCTGCCCCTGTCATTTCTACTTAATCAGAAAGCATCCAGAGACTGCAAAAATCGCTACTAAAAGCTTCTTCCTAATTTCAGGTGTTTATAATTACTTTGCATTCTAAACCACGCTCAAACAAGATGAAACATGGAAGCTGAGGTAACCTTCTGTTGAGAAAGCTGAGGTCTATGTCCTTGCCACAGCAAAGAATTGAAGGGTAAGGAAAGAAATTGAGCACAAGATTTATTGAGGTATGTCCCATAGACAGAATGGGCCAGCACCAGGGCCAGCAAGCCAACCTCATCACCTCATCTCTTTTCCAGAGTCTCCTTTTATCCTATCTTAGACCCTTTGTCCACCTAAAGTGTGTGTCCTTAGACCACCTCTGGCTTGTTCATTATTCTTTTAGCTTGGTCCTCATTATTGTGTCTTGGACTCATGCTACTAGGTAATTATTTTGAGTCAAAATATACGCAGTCATGTAGTCCCTCCTTGAAGTTTCCTTGTGCTCCAGGCTCATTCCCTGGTCTGTATCTGCCTAACCAAGGTCCTCATTCCTAACAATCTTAACAGACACCCCCTCAAGTGATATGGGACCCAATGCTTTGGGG
>NW_006159611.1:109261-135273 GCF_000334495.1 Tupaia belangeri chinensis | reverse complement strand
CCTGCTGAATGGGGGGGGGGGCAACATGGGAAATGGTCCCATTCCCTTGAATCTATCTGTCTTAGCTGTGAGCATGGGAGTTACTGTGAGCATGGAGGTTGCCATGGCCATCTAAGTGGGCTGGTATAGTAGTTGGAGGACACATGGGCAGTCAGGGTCATTAGGTGGGGCCCATGACCAGGGCTACCGCTAGAACAGGAATGGGAAATACAATATAATATTAACTGATAGCAAATAGAAGGAACTATGGGACAACTATAAGAAACAGTACAAGTTTTCCCAGTCCATGGAACACTGGATGAATTCTGGCTGGAATCCAGTTAAGTAAAGCCACAGAACCAGCCAGAGAGTTCAATAGGAATAGAGTCTGATGATCCAAAGTTTATGGTAGCCAGGTTGTCTGTTGTCTCAGTTTTTCAGTACCCAGTTCTCCCTGCCAGGAAGAATTGATGTAGGCGCAGCAGGAGGAGTTCATGGTCAGCATACTCCCCATGTTCTGCCAATACGTAGTCTAGCACAATACAGCTGCTGAGGACCACTCTTGCCAAGGACTCTAAAGAAGTCTGGAAAGCAGGGAGGACAGTAGGTGTCACTAGCCATGAAAACGACTCTTTGATATATTATGTAGCACTTGCTTATGAGCAGCAACAGCCCACCAAGGCAAGAGGTTGTACCCCCCAAAAAATATGTTCCGCTCTCTGGGATACCCTCAGGTAAGGCCCTGGTAACACGAGTGAATAACCGTAGGGTGCTGGTCCAATGCTCGGTCTTGTCTTCTTGAGAGATGGAGTCTGGGAAAATCAAAGCTGGTAAAGTCACTGTCCCTAATTTCCAGGGCTCCCTAAGCAGTCAGAAACCCAAAAGATACTATTACCTTCACAGAAATCCAGCCTCTGGGAGCATATTCTATTGCCTCATCTGGTTAGGGGCTAATGCTACCTGGAATAGCCGAGGATACGTGCCATTTAACTCACAGGCTTTGAGCTCTGGAGTGCCCTTTTCCTTTAGACTAAACCATAATTCTTGGTTACAGGCAGGCAGAGCCTTGCTAGAATGAGGGTGAAAGATGATATGCCCCCCTCGGAACTGACGTGATGGGGAAAGACAAAATGGGGAGGAGGGAGTTCCTCCCACGTATGCAAGCCATACTCTGTAAGTTACTTATTTTTTTGAATTCTGCCCTTTCTTTGATGGTACAATCTGGCACTGATGTAAAGTTACTAATGAGTGGGTGGGTCTCCATGATCAAATGCAGATTGAGATTTGGTGGGGGTGACAGATCCAGCGTTCATGAAGTTTTGCTGAGGTAGCTCTAGATAAGGAAGTTTTATCAAAGCATTATCAGCCCAGCACACAGCAGATGGAAAGTAAATATGAAGAAGGAATAGCCACAACTGTTTACTTACCTTTGTGGGGGGACCCCGAAATAACAGCTTGAGGTTGTCAGTAGGGTCACCCGTTTATGGAGGAAGAAAACATCTTTGAGGTCTAGCATTGGAACCACGAGGCAGAGGAAGGTATTTGCGTGAACAAGTGATAAGGATTGGAGAGTACAGGAAGTAGTCATTTATAATACAGAGGTCCCGTACCAGTCAGTAAACGCCATCTTCCTTTTAATAGCCAGAAGGGAGTGTTGTAGGGACAATGAGCAGGTACTAGTGGCCCGTGATCCAGACATGTTTGAATTAGATCTGAGAGTCCCTGACGTGTTTCCAAGCTAAGGGAATGTTGTTTTGTCTAGGAAACTGGGTTGGGTCCTTTAAATGGATAATAACAGGTTTTGCCATTTTGGCTTTTCTTGGGATCTCAGAGTCCCAGACCTGTGGGTTGATGGCTTCCTCCCAAGGAGCAAAGAGAGGGAGAGGAGACTTTGGGCCTATTAGAAGCGTAGCGTAGAGAGGTGTGAAACTGACATTTCCTCCCAACGTGACTGTAGTGTCAATTTTCATAAGAATATCTCTGCCTGGTAGAAGACAATCTGGCATAAGAAAAGACTAAGAGAAAGAGTATAACCATCGTATAGATAAAGCAAGGGCTCTGTGAATGCAGTTGGAGAACCCCCAGTGGTCCTAATCAAAACGCCAGTCCAAGAAGAGGGTCCAGAAAAGAGATCAGGACAGACGAGGTGGCCCCTGTATCCAAAAGGAACTCAGTTTATCTACCTGCCATATCCAGAGTGACCCTGGGCTCCAGCCGCATGGTGACAATTCCCTAAGCAGAGAATTGTCATCCCAGGCTGGAGCCCCTTCTGGTAGACTCTGTATCCTGCAGAGGTGGCTTCTTCTGAATCAAAGGGTATCTTGTACTAAGAAATCTCACTTTAAAATAATTATTTATTTAATTCCATTTGCTATTTTAATTATTATGATTTTTAAAATTTGACTAGAGAGAGAAAGAGAGAGAGAGACAAGGAAAAGAAAAAGCAAGCCGCCAGATCCAGGACTCGTATCATGGTAAGCCATGTGGGAGTCCAATATCTTAACCACCATGCCACCCACCAGACCTAAGAAACCTCACTTTTAAGAAATCCTTTTTGCCCTATAATTTGGATAATGTCTAAACAAACAAAGAAAAAATAGTCCTTCACCTCAAACCTATTGGACAGCCTTTCTAGTACTGAATTTGACTAGTTTTATCTTAGCTCAGCCACCAGCTTTTCATTATAGATCATGTTTTGTGTTCCCATGACACTGTGGAGAATGGCGTGTGTTGCTGCAAACAGCACAGGCTCAGGGTCAGGAAGGCTTGGGTTCTAGTGCAGTTGACATATTTTGGTAGGGGTTTGTTATTGGATAAAGATAAACAGCTGAACTTTATTTTTTTTTCTTAAGAAATTTTTGCTATAGGGCACATGCATTCATCAGAGAGAGACAGAGACAGAGAGGCAGAAAGCGAGAAGTCACCCCCCAGAGGGATGGCCACGCCGCAATCCCTTCTCCTCCATTCTTTTCTCAGGATTTGGGGCATGCACACACGTATCCTTGATGTGAGTTTTAAGCTGTCAGATCTGAGACTCCAGCCACAGTTGACCACATGAGAGTCCAGCACCTTAACCACTATGCTACCTGCTGGCCCCAAGGGGCTTACTCTTTAAGACACAATCTCATTATCATAAAAATGAGGTATTTTCTGAGGATTAAATGTGATCATATGTATAAACTAATGTATCATTGGTTTTCTGAATGTATGTGGCACATAATATATAATCAATAGATTATATGCTTCTAGCAGTGCTGTTCACAGGAAGGGGAGTCCATGCCCTTCCCAGGTGCTTGGCTTTAGAGGGATACTCTGGAATGGATTAAGGAATGTTGTAGTACATTAATGGACAGAACTTCCACTTTCTTTTCAAATATTCATGTGTAAAAAACACAACTTGTTTTTTTACCTGTGCTTTGAATTATCTTCAACCTTTTACATAATTAAAACATGCCCTAATACCAAAAATGCTAGGTTATATTTGAAGGTAAGTTTATCAAGAAAGGACAATAATGATGACCTCTTTTAATCTGGTGGCTTGGATACTCTGTAGAGCCAGGACATGGATTAATCCCTGGAAATGTTCCAAAACCACACAATATTCTTACAACACAAAGGGTTTGAGAATCCATGTGGAAGGTTGAGTTTGAAACTAAATGTGAATTCATTGGTCTTGTGAAAGACGAGAGCCAGTTACTGCGTCCCAGCTAAAAGATGCAGGGCCAGGGGAGGAAGGGAAGCATTTTACATTCTTAGCCTACAGTTTGTACCTCTCTCTCTCCCCATCAGACATGCCAAGAACACTTAGTAGATTCATAATACTGAATTGGCAACCAAGTTTGTAGGCGGGAGTCAGGAGGGGAGAGATGAAAACCTGGGGATTCCATTAGAAATTGCCTCTGCTACCTCATTAATCTCTTACAGCAAATAATACATGTAGAACTCAAGCTATTGGAGTCTCCAAAGAATGTACTATTTAGTGGGGTTATAACAAATTAAAGAAATAAATTAAGTCACCAGCCCAGCAGGGAAGTGATTGAAATCATGAGTTTTGTAGTCTTTACTGCTGCTCTGAAATTAAAATAGCAAAGTGGTCTTTATGTATTAAATAAATCTATATGTGTACTATTCATGTCCATTGTTAGAGTAGCTCTCCATTTTGTTTCATGGTTAGCTTTAGCATACTCCAAAAGTCCCCTCTGTGCTCCTAATCCCAAAACTTGTCCCTGTTGCTCACTAATTCAGATGCAGAAAAGCAGGGCATAGAATGGAGTGGAGGTGAGCCTTGGCATTTTTTTTTTTAATATAGAAATAGAGAGATGCACACTCCATCTACCCCTTGGTGAATCTACATGTAAAAAATGCATGCCTCTCATTTTTTTAAAAAAAGTTTTCTGCTATAGGGCACATGTGCTCACCAGAGAGAGATAAAAAGAAAGAGAAAGTGAGATTTCTCTCCCCAGAGGGGATGGCCACCCTGCAATCCCTTCCCCTCCTTTCTCTTCTTGGGAGTTTGGGCATTCATGCACACATGCTCAGCGTATTTTTCAAGCTACCGGGTCTGGGACTTGAACAAGGCAGTCAGCCATGTAGCGTCCAGTGCCTTAAATTCCACAGTACTTGCTGGCCCTGCATGCCTCTCTTTTTGCATAAAGACCATCTTGGTTCCAAAGCATAAAAAGATAGTCATATGTAGATATTACCGACTTGAGGGCCAAGAGTTTGTGACACTGGGTGATAACAGATGGGTTGTTCCAGTGAAGAGAATATGGCATCAGCTGATGGAGGATGCCAACTCTGATCTGCCCGTGGTCCACTGCACCTTCTAGCAACACCTCTGGGAAGTGTCCTTTCCTTATAGGTAAAAGTAAGCAGCATACATAGGGTAGTTTCTTACAAAAAGAAGGAAAAGCAATTTCTGGAAGTTGTATCATCTTTTCTCTGCCATCTGATCAGCGAGGCTTTATCAATGTTGTTACTGATCTGTTTCAACCAGACAAATAATCTCATAATGGAAGTATCCGATTTAGAAGATGCTGTGCCCTCTAATCTGCTCTGGAGGGGTGTCAGTGGGTGACATGGACAGCTGACCACCGTGTAAACTACACCTCTCTGTACAACTTCATAGGATTGTGGGGCCACAAGCAAATTTTGAGACATCAAGTTCAACAGTCACTTCCCCTGGAAGGAAGCCAAGGCTGCGGAAGATTGCACAGTCACTAATGTGCACGTCGGTCATGTGTCCTTTCCTGTACAACAGGCTCCTTTCCTTTGGTATACACACATACACACACATGCACGTGTGGATGCACACGCACACACACACATGCGCGCATGTACCCTTCCCATTCACTTCCTTTTTTTTTTTTTTGGAGAGGTTTTAGCTATAGGGCGCGTGCGCTCACCAGAGAGAGAGAGAGAGACAGAGAGACAGAAAGTGAGAAATCGCCCCCCAGAGGGGATGGCCACACCGCAATCCCTCCTCCTCCATTCTCCTCTTGGGATCTTGGGCACCCATGCACACGCGCCCGGCATGAGTTTAAGCCAACAGATCCAGGACTCGAACCACAGCTGACTACATGGGAGTCCAGCGACATAGCCGTTATGCCAACTGCTGGTCCCCCCATTCACTTCCTAAAACACTATTCCTACAATCCCCACCTACTTTCTGTTTCAGAGAATATAGCAAAGAGAGAGATGAGTTTCAATGATCTAAGAGGCATTTCAGTTCATCCTAAGAGGAAATTTCTCTGCAGCAAAACTGTGAGAGGTAGGAATGGTTTACGAAGAAATGTATATGCTCCCCTTCTTACGTGTGCCTCTGCTAGCATGTGGACTGGTCTGGGTAATATTTGGCTTCAGTCAAAGATGAACTCCCACGATCTGATTGAATGCATCCATCTTCAGTAATGCTCCTGCCCGTATGCATTTAAATGATCATAATCTAGATTATTTAATGTGGCAAACAAACCAAGAAGGATTCTTCTTTTCATAGAATAAATGGAGTATCTGAACTTTACCATTTTAGACAGGAAAGGTATTTTTCCTTTAATATGAAATAAAGGTGCCTGCTACAGCCTGGGTAGCAATTACGGGAGGCATTGGAGGAAAGGACTAGGAGAGAGGAGATTCTGCCCCCCAGTTCTGCCCTTAGGAAGTCTTCCTTGTCACCTACCAACCTTGCTACTTTTGTTTTTTTGAGATTTTTGCTATAGGGTGCATATGCTCACTGGAGAGAGATAGAGACAGTGAGAGAAGAAGTGAGAAGTTGCCCCCCAGTAGTGATGGTCGTGAGTCAATCCCTTCTCCTGGAATTTTGGGCACACACACACGCATACCTGGCAGTTTTCAAGTCCCAGACTTGAACTTTGATCAGTCATATGGGAGTCCAGCATCTTAACCACTATGCCACCTGCTGGCCCCTTAACTTTATTACTTACTTCTCTTCAATAAAATGAAAGGGTTGGAGTTTATGAAGAATAATCTTTTAAAAATAATTACTTACTTTATTTTATTTATTTGTTATTATTGTTATTATTATTTAATTTGCTAATGCACACTTACCAGAGGGAGAGAAAGTCGAAAGGAGAAAACAAGTCCCTAGGTCACCCACGTGGGGGTCCTTAACCACCATGTCACCTGCTGGTCCTATGAATAATGATCTTAAATGCACATGATCTGTAAGCTCTCGGTGCATATGTGAGCTGTCTTGTTTTGACACAGGACATTGATCACGCTTATCCATTTCATCCTAAACAAGCAGTCACACCCTGCAGACATTGCTGAGCAACTGATACGAGATGGCAGTTTCTCTGTGCCAAATCAGTGCAAAAAAATGTTGAGTGGTACTTACCAACTGTACTCTGGAATAGTATAAAAATAATAAAGATGATGTAGCATAGCAAAGTGTGCACTTTGGAGTCTGAAAAATGCCTGGATTTGAATCTTACTCGATTCCTGATCATTCATTGATACTTGGTCAGATCACTTAGTCTCCTGCCTTGGTGTTTCGTCAGCTGTAACGTGGGTAAAATGATGACGGGGAGGATTAAGTTGGATAATATGCGTAAAGCACTTCAGACAAAATAGTTCTGAGTAAATGGTAAAGACCATCAGGAATTCCGAGCCCTGTGCATATCTGGCATTCCACGGCTGCTCAGACCAGGAGAAGTGGTACAGGCAAAAGGCTCCCTCATGGCCGTGTCGCCTTTAGCATTCAAAAGGAGAGGCCAGTTACACTGTAGGCTAATTGTCATTTCAGTTCTCTTTGTCCTGCATCATTTGTTTTCTGAGTCAGATTACAATAGAAAACTAAAAGCTCAGGCTGTCTGGGGCACAGCTCTAAAGGAAATTGGTGTCTCCAGAAACAGGTTGATGATTATGAAAATAGCTTGAACTCCCTAATAGATCTGTCCTGATCACCTCAGTAGGTGTGGTTTCCTTCACCTGAACCAATAAACCTATGACCGTCTGTGCGGAGGCGGTCTTGGCTCTTTGGCCATATTTGTGTATGGTTCTCCTGTGTTCCCAACTGAGGATCTATCTGGGTCATCTCTTTAGGAGTTAGAAATAGGTTTAATAATATCTTAAAACTGTGTGAAATTGCAAAATTGTCAAGCACTTCCAACCACACGCCATTATTTGCTTTTCTGCAGGGCAAGGATTTTTTCTTCCATTTTCACAGAGAATCTGGGGCTCAGAGAAATTATACGGTTTTACCAACTGGCTATGATTTATACTCAGGACTAGAACTTAGGCATTATGACCCTTCAATCAGTGCTTTCTCCACAATCTATGTTACGTGTCACACACATACACAGTTTATACACACCTAGCCACATGCAAATCTAGGAAAAGACTCACTAAAGCTGAATAAACTTACAGTGTTATTGCATAATTAGATCTAGTTATACACAACTGATCTAAACTTGGAGGGTCTGCTTGGAGTAGTCTTCTCTAAAAAGTTCCAGCATGGCCATGTAAGTTAATATTCAGATGGAATCATTTTAAATATTCATAATGCATAATTGCTTCAGAACAGTACTCCAGAACTTTCTTTGGCAATTAGGAATTATAATCAACCTGACGATGGATTAAAATGGTATGCAGAGCTTAAAACTTATTAAGAGATAAGCAACTGGACAAAAAAGGGACAGGAAATATCCAGCATCATCAGGTTATTCATTTTCTCATTGTTAATAGAAACTTAGGTAAAAGACAAAAATTAGGTTATTTATTAAAATGCAGTATTGAAATGCTATACCTAGTATCAAACAAGAAAAATTACAGTTCATATCTTTGGCAACTAAAATATAAACTTCACTTTTATTGAAGTATTAATTTTCTAGTTTCTTTGTATTACAAAATTAAATTATCTAAGATGGAGCCAATTGGAGAGGTTGGTGGAGTGGATCCAAGGAGTATAGGATTTGAGGAAGATTTTTCACTAGGGACCTGATTTGTTTTCTCCATTCTTTTCTCTTGTATTCACTCCACTTCATCTGTCACATATGTTCATTAATCGTGTTATGTGCCATGTTCCATATATTATGAAATAATGGAGCTATAAAGATCAGTCTTAAGCAGCTCACCGTCTAGTGAGTGATACAATGAATGGGAGACAATAATAAGGACAGAACGTGCCATAGGTAGAGGTTAGTGTGATATGCTTAACAAATACATATCTAGGGGCCAGGAGGTGGCATGGTGGTTAAGGTACTGGATTCCTACATGGCCAACCATGGTTCCAGTCCTGGACCTGGCAGCTTGAAACTGAAGCTGAGTGTGTGGGCATGTGTGTCCAAAATCCTAGGAGGAGAATGGAGACGTGATTGTGGCATGGCCATCCCCTATGGGAGGTGATTTCTCATGCTCTATTTCACTGTCTTTGTCTTTCTGGTGAGCACACATGCCCTATGGAATAAATAAATGAATAAATAAAAGCTTAAAAATCAGAAAAGAAAGAAATACATATCTAGTGACTTAAGTAATAAGTATAGATTTCCTAGCACAAAAAAATGTAACAGATACAAACAGAGTCTGATGCCGTTTTTTGGTGTTTGATTGCTGACAGATTTTAAGCACACCTTCTTTTGTCCAGTTCTGCCTCACACTTGGGAAAGCTGGTGATGAATCCTAGATACCTGATTCTTTGGTACCTGCAGGAGTTTCAAAACCTTGTAAGTTAAATTTCCTTATAATTTGTTTTGATGTGATTCTTAATTTTATTTTCAGATGGTTTATTACTAGGCAATGGAAATACAGTTGATTTTTGGGTATTTTGTATTCTGCAAACATGCTGAACTCACTCATTTTATCAGTGTTCTTACATTCTTCAGGATTTTCTACATATAGGATAATGTTATTTGTAAAATAAATACAGTTTAACTTATTTCTTTCCAATCTAGATGCTTTCTCAAGCTTTTACTTGAATAAATGTGCTGACTAGAACTTCTCAAAATAACTTTCAATAGAAGTGGTGAGAGCAGACACCTCGTGTCATTTCCAAACGTTGGGTGCAAGTATACCATTGGGTCTGATGTTAGTTGTAGGTTCTTTGTAGAATTCTTTTGAAGGCAGAGGAAGTTCACTTCCATTCCTAGTTTGCTAGAGTTTTAAATCATGAATGGGTGGGTTTTGTTGATGCTTTTTCTATCTTGATTGAGATGGTCACATGTTTTTGTCCTTCATTCCTGATTTGGGAAATTTGTATATTTTCTCTTTTTGTTTCCCATGGCTAGTCAATTTTGTTGATCTTTTCAAAGGAACAATTCGTGCCTGCATTGAGTTTTCTTCCGTGTTTTCTGTTTTACATTTCATGGGTTGCTGCTCTCTCTGTTGTGTTTTTTTTCTGGTATGCTGGGGTTTAGTTTGCTTCTCTTTTTCTATTTTCTTCAGGTGCAAGATAAAGTTGTTAATTTGACATATTTCTTCTGTGCTAATATCAGGCTAAATCTACAACTGTCTTTGTAAGCATTGCTTTTGCTGCATCTGCGAATTGTGATATGTTGCTTTGCCTTCCTTCAGTATAGGATGTTCTAGTTTTCTTTGTGATTTTTTTTTCCTTTGGACTCATGGGTTACTAAGAAGTGTGTCATCTTAATTTTGAAATATTTATGGATATCTCATATTTTTAAAATGATTTTCAAAAATGTTAAGAAAAAACATTTCTGTAGCAGTTTTTCCACCCCATTTTCTCTTTCCTCCTTCTGGGACTCCCATTTCATGTATGTTGATATGATTGATGGCTTCCTATGTATCTCTGAAGCTCTGTTCATTTTTATTTATTCATTTTTATCTCGGTCCTTCAGATTAGAACATTTGTATTGTCTAAGTTTTCTGCTGCTAGCTCAAATTTGTTGTTGAGCATTTTACTTTTAACTCCAGAATTTTCATTTTCTTTCCTATATTATATATACATACATATATATGTATATTTGTATTCACTGATGGTAAATGTCATCATGATTTTAATTATGTAAATATGGTTTCCTTTAATTCTGTGAATATATATATAATATTGGGTCTTCGGGAAAGTCATGGTTTTCCAGGTGACTTAATAGCTTCTTTTTTCTTCTAAGTCCAAGTCTGACCCTCACAAAGAGAATTTATTTACTTATTTCTAGAATTATTTTATTTAACTCTATTTATTTACTTATTTTTTTAAACTTGACCAGAGAGAGACAGAGAAAGAGAGAGAGAAAGCGAGAAAGCAAGCTGCCAGGTCCAGGACTCATACCGCAGTTGGCCATGTGGGAGTCCAATGCCCCCATCCACCACGCCACCTTTGTGGCAACCCCACACAAAGAGATTTTGTAATAACTATTTTTACTCTGTATGGTCCCTTTGCATGTTTTATAATCTTTCATTGAAAACTGAACATTTTAGGAGGTGATTGCACAAGAGTTAACTTCTGATTTCCTCCTTCCCCTCTTGTTTCTCGGTGCTATTTGTTGCTGATTGCTTGTTTACCTGCTTGGCATAGTTCTGTGAAATCTATCTTACCACAAAGTACAGTTACCAATTTCTCTCCTCAGTTGTTTTATTATTATTATTTTTATTTTTAAAATAACTTCTTAGTAGTTACCCTTGTGGGCATAGGAGGGGACTTCAAAATGTTTGTGGGAAAATGGAATTTAAAGTAAAAGTTTATTTTGGTGCAAAAAAAAGTTTTAAATTCATGCCTAGTTTTTTCATAATACACAATTTTCATGAAATTTTTGAAGAACCCTTGTGTACCATCGTAGTCAGTGAATGATTGGTAAGATCTTGTGCTTCAACGCTTCTGGCCAGTAGGGCTTCCACCTTCACATGACTCTCTGTGTGCACTGAGGAGTACTTGTAAGCTGAGGCAGTGTACCTTCCCCAGCTCTGACTTCCTGCCGTGTTTCCTCGGGCTTCCTTCCTCATGTCTCTAAAGTCTCATGTTTGGAGAGGGGCATGCAGGGAAGTCAAGACCTCTTTGGTCATTCTGGTTGTGCATGTGCTCATCTCAGTCAACTCTTTCTGGCAGTGTTATGCTAGACTGGATGAAGGAAGTCTGGACTCAGGTTTATGAGACTACATAAGCTATTTATTTCAGAAATGAATGTTAGGGCTAGCAGGTGGCTTGGAAGTTAAAGCAACTGAATCCCACATGACTGACTTTATGGTTCAAGTGCTGGATCCAGCAGCTTGAAAATCACACCGTGTGCATGTGTGCGTATGCCTAAAATCCTAAGAGGAGAATGGAGGAGAATGGAGGAGAATGGAGGAGAGCGGATTGTCTTATGACCATCCCCCACTGGGAGGGGATATCACTTTCTCTCTCTCTCCACTCCCCCTCCCTCCCTCTGGTGAGAGCATGTGTCCTGTAGCAAAGTGAAAAAGGAAAATTTAAAAATTCACTTGAATGACCATAGGGACACAATTATGCACAAACTTTAGGGGTCGTAATCCACAGATTTGTCTAGAGGATCTATTTATAGACCCGGGCTATGTGAATCAGAACCCTGAAAGTTCAGGTGGCAGCATGTGTGGTAATTCATGGTGGCCCCAAAGAGACATTTCCATCAAAAAATGATGGAAAGAGGAAAGGGCATAGTTTGCCGTGCCTTGACATGGTAACACGACACAGGGTACAAAGTGTGTGCAATGCAAAGGATTGAAAATCAGTCCTTCTCAAGGAAAAATGCCAAAATGCCAGAAAGCTGGCCTAAAAATAATGTTCATGTGTTTGAAGTGTTATTCACTAGAGGAGAAAAAAACACTTTTCACCTTTTCCAAAGAAAGTAAAAACTTAGAAATGGCTACAGCTGCTGTAGTTCTGTTGACAGTAAGGCAACATGTCTAGACTCTTCTCAAATAAGAAACCTAAATAACCAGGTGAATCATTTTTCCTAGGGATCTTTAAGAGAAATACAGATAGCCTTTAGTCTCACTATCTGTTTAAAAAGACATGGCTGTTTGTGGAGCTGAAATGCCTCTTCTGGGCACTATATGTTCCATAATATTTTATTCTAACATAGTATTTTCATTTTTTGTTTCTAATTATTTATCTGTCTGTCTACCTCCCTCCCTCTCTACTTATCTATGAAAAATTATAGGGTGAGATCAGATACTTTGAATAATCTTCATTCGCTGACTACCCACCTTATTTTGCTCACTTGTAAAATAGGAGTTAGGGCCAGTGGGTGGCATGGTAGTTAAGGTTGCTGATCCCACATGGCCAACTGCACGGTTCAAGTTTTAAACTTGGAAGCTCAAAAAACACACTGGTGTGTGCGTGGACATGGCCAAAATTCCAAGAGGAGAATGGAGGAGAAGGGACTGAGAAATGGTCATGCCCCACGGGGGTACTTTCTCACTTTCTTTTGTCTTTCTTTCTCTCTGTGCTCTGTGTCTTTCTCTGGTAAGTACATGTGCTCCATAGCAAGAGTTGAAAAAAAAAAAAAGAGTTGAATCCAATGATAATTTCAAAACAAAACAAGAAAAAAGAATGAAAACCAGAGAAGAGAGTCTCTCCAAAGCATCTACCTAATTCCAAAAACTAGTGGCCAAGAGTCTAAAAAAAGTAACTCAATTCTTGATAGATTTTCAGATCTGGGAACATAAAATTTGAAGTCTCCAGCCCATCAAAGAATGCAGGCTTGGGGCCAGCAGGTGGTATGGTGGTTAAGAGCACTGGACTCCCCCATGTCCGACCATGGTTCGAATCCCAGACCTGGCAGCTTGCTTTCTAACTTTCTCTCACTCTGTCCTTCTCTGGTCAAATTAAAATAAATAAAGATAAATAAAATAATTCTTTGGAAAAAAAAAAAAAAAAGGCATTTGTAAACCTTAGGACACTGGGTTGGAAACCCAACTGGATAAAGTAAGGTGAGCCACAAGCAAAGAGTTTCTTGCAAAAATTGAAATGCAGATACAAATCACATCAATCCATAGTTAGACAAAGATAGCCTGATATTGCACAACTCCTGACTGTCTGCCAAAGGCAAACATAAAGACACGGTAAAGGAAGATAGTCTAGATTTCAAATGATCTCCAGGTATTGGGGCATTGGGAAAGTCTAGACACATTTTTGCAAAGAAAAACATGGACAAATATGTCATGACTTTCCTGATGACCTAATATTATAAAAACACACTGGCCCACACTCAGAAATAATCAGGGATGCAAGGGTCCATGATTGAAGTTTGAATATCAACAGAGACAACAAAAAATAGAAAAATACCTAGAGGGAATCCAAGTGAGAGCGTTTGTAGCAAGAATTTCACAATGCATGTGCTGAGTATATTCTAAGATCATCATAAGGCTTTTATCATGAGCATATTTTTTTTTAAAAAAAAAAGAAAACTGAATGGAAATTCTAGAACTTCAAAAAAAATTTAAGGCAGATAGATTGAAGAAATAGTGTCTTGAAAAATATGAAAGAAAAGTTTCCAAATCAAAGTAAGGAGAGCAGATAGGAGTAAGTTAGGGCACAGGAGAAATTGCAAGAGACTGACATACAAGGAACTGCAGCACTAGAAGAAGAGAAACGAAGTGTGATAGAAGTACTATTTCAGGAGGAAATGATTGAGAATTTTCCCAAACTAGTAAAAGATAGCAAGCCAATATTTTCAAAGATCTCTAAACTCCACCACTAAAAATATAAAGAAAACTACACTTAGGACCTCATAGCAAAACTGCTGAAAAGCAAAATCAGAGAAGAGATCCTAAAGTCAGCCAAAGAAAAATGATATTACCTTTAATGAGGTAGCAATCATGTCTTTTATGAAGGAATAATGGCGTAATGATTATGTCACTGGACTCCCACATAGTCAACTGTGGTTTGAGTCCCAGACCTGGTGGCTTAAAACTCACACCAGGCACGTGTGCATGTGTGCCCAAAATCCCGAGTGGAGAATGAAGGAATAGGGATTACAGTGTGGCCATCCCCCCAGGAGAGTGATCTCTTGCTTTCTGTCTCTTTGTCTCTCTGTGTGTCTCTGGTGAGCACACATGCCCTATAGCAAAAATCTCTCTTAAAGAAAAAGAAAAAATGGAAGCCAGGATACAATGAAATTACAGCCTCAAACTGAAATTATAGCCTCCCTTCTCTTCCATTCTCCTCTTGGGATCTTGGGCATGCACGCACACGCGCCCGGCGTGAGTTTAAGCCACCGGATCTGGAACTCAAACCGTGGTTGGCTACATGGGAGTTCAGTGACATAGCCATTACGCTTACTGCTGGTCCTGAAGTAAAAATGTTTTTGAAAGTATATTAGTCTGTGCCGATTTTAAATTTTGGAGTATTTCTTCATTTGGATATATTACATATGAAAATAAAACAACCTATCAAGGAAACAGTGCAAAAAGTCATCCAAAGCTCCACTTTATATTTATTTATTTGTTTCTTGAAAATCAGCTAAAGGTGACTCTGAAGCTAAAGATAATCCTTATTTTAAGGTTAGAAGTTTTGGAACCACCATAGCCATTTTAATCCATTGTTGGGAAGAAGAGCATGAGGCTTAAATCCAATTACCATGGCTCCAAAGTAGCGCATATGACCTAACTCTTTAACAGACCAATTTGCTTGAGGGGTGGTGAATCATTTTCTAAGTTTGGATGTTGTTACCCGTCTTCACAGTTCTGGGACTCATTTGGGGAGTAAGATTTGGGAAGGGGGCCAGCATATGGTATAGCACTTATGTTACTGGACTCCCGCATGACCAACTGCAGTTCGAGTCCCAGACCTGGTGACTTGATAATCGCATTGGGTGTGTTTGTGTGCGTGTGTGGCCAAGACCCTGGGAGGACAATGGAGGAGAAGGAATTGCGGAGTGGCCATCCCCTCTTGGGGTTGATTTCTTACTTTCTCTCTCACTATCTCTGTCTCTGTCTCTCTCTCTCTCTCTCCCTGGCAAGCGCACACACCCTAAGGCAAACACCTCTTTAAAAAAAAGATGTGGGAAGATAGGAATCAGTCCCTGTGTTCATGCTAGGTACCTGGGAAGAGTTAGCTGCTGTGGAGAAGAAAGGATGCTTTCTGGGCTGGGCCTCACGTAGAGTGTTATAAACTTGCTTCTGCTCTTTACCACAATAGCGTTGAGACCTTTAGGAAGTTATTCTGAAAATCAAACCATTAAGAGGTTTTTTTTTTTTTTTTTTTCTGTAAATATGGGCCAAATAATTAAACTCATAGTTTTAGTACGAAAACATTTTATAAATAGAAAAGTATATGTAAGTAAGGACATTATTTTTATTTCAAAATGTATGTTGCATAATTTAGTTTAGTAGCATTTATCCATAATTACAAAAAGATGGACGAATTTATGCTTAGCATGAAAATAAACAACAGTTGTGTGTATTTGGTTTGAAAACAGTTGCTTAAACAATTACCAGGAAAAAAAAATTCAGATTTTTAGAGTGAGTAGACCATGGTGAGAATTTTTATTTTGTCATGAATTTTTATGCTGGTAGTACAGAAACTAGTCAAATTTTAAATTTAGTTTCCTTTCATTAGGTAATCTTTTAGGCTTAGTGCCTAATTAATTCTGTTTGCTACGATAAGTCCAAGAAAAGATGCAAAAACAGAATGGTCTGGAATTTTCTTTATGAGTAAAGTATATATTATCGCAGGAAAAATAAATATATGTATTTAGATAGTTTGGGGTTTCTTGTTTAAAGCAATTGATTTGCTATTCTGAGATGATGAACATTTTCCTAGCTAATCCTAAAAAAATGTAGGGGAAATTGTGTTTGGGCATGTTAATTTTAGCTTTTTGAGAAAATGTAAAGATGTAAAGTTTTGAGCTAGTGATGAAGTTTCCCAGAGACCCCTCGTCTCCGTGTGGAATACTGATGTGAGAAAACATAGCCTTTCCTCATGTTCATAGCCAGTGTGATTTTATTTGGAGAATCCAATTTCATTTTCTGGGAATAAGGCAGAAGAGGAGAATGTGAGGAGAGACACCTTTCAGTGACTCTTATTACAAATTGCTAAGCCTTGTTTTTCTTCAAACCACTTTTTTGTACCAAGGTCCATATAAATGACCTTGGAAATATTACTATGCGATAGATAGATCTGACATATGTTTCTCATTAATGCCATACAGCAATTTGTATTAAGTTTACTATTATCAACTCATAGCCTCCGATCATCATAATACATTGATCAGCATTAAATACATAACCTAGTTATATATTTTAGAGAGAGATTTTTCAGAGACAGATTAAGACCTAGGTTATGGCCTTGGAGAGTTGAATGAATTGCCCAGTCCCATATCAACAATAATAAGGAAATCAGTACAGTGTCTGAGAAGATTCAAAGGATTGACAAGATTATAAAAAATTATTGTCTTAGCTTGAAAACTTTGTGGTCTCCTCACAGGCTTTCACCTTACTCTGCCCTGCTTTTTCCTTCCATGTTTCTCCTTTCCCACCTCCCCTGGGGGTTGTTTGCATAGTACTTCCTTCCAGCTGTACCCCCCAAATCCACCATACTTCCCCTAGTGCTTTGAGGCCAGAGCAACTATGTTCTGAGTCGGACTAACGGTCAGTGGTAGGAGTTCTCTAGATCTACTCGTCAGTCTTACTGTCTCCCCCTTCACTCACCTCATTAATTTCAGCTTTCCACTTTGCCTTGTATGTGTCCATCTAGGTACTAAAAATAACCTAATTTTTTGAAAATATTGAAACTGAGATTCAGGCAAGGCAGTTACACGCATGTGATCATGTATGCAAGGCAGCAGTCATGCCTGGTGGGCTCCTAGCGTGTTCCCATCCACTGTAATATGTACATTTAAACAAGTCTGGCCACAGGAGTAAGGCTGGGTCCAAAGAAGACAGATTCCCTTGGCTACTTGGATGGTTTTTTAAAAATTTTATTTCCCCCTCTCTTCTCTCTCTCTCGATTCCCTCCCTCTGCTCTCCCAGCCTCCCCCTTCTCTCATCCTTCCTTCCTCTCTGCCAGGCCTGAAATTAGATGTCGTACTACTTTAATATCTGTGAATTCTCATTCCTTGTCCTTCACTGGATCTTTTTCTTTGAGTTGGACTCTCTCCTGGGGCTCTGGGTGAATATCAGAAGTCCCTAAAGTGTTCACAAGAACACAGAGTCCTAATAGCTAACAGATTCTTGCAGGACAAAGTGGTTTATTTCCATGGAAGCAGAACAGCTAACTTGCACGTCCTCCTTGCAGGGTGCTGTGGTCCCCGAGTTCTGAAAAGTCCTGTAACTTTTTGTGGTTTTTGCTAAGGAGTACATGTGTTAACCAAAGAAAGAAAGAGAGAAAGAGAGATCACCCCCCAGGAGAGATGGCCACACTGCAATGCCTTCGCCTCCATTTTCCTCTTGGGGTTTTGGGCATACATGCTTATGCGCCCAACATAATTTTTAAGCTGCCAGGTCCAGGACTCAAAACCACACTGTTGGTCATGTGGAATCCAGCTGCTTTAACCACCATGCCATCTGCTGGTCTATCTGTAACTTTATTTTAATGAGTATGACATAAGAATTGTAACAAAAGGGCATTTACACCCAAGCCTCCAGAATGCAAGGGCAGGTGTAGTTGGCTCAGTTGCGTGAAAATTCTGTCAGGTATACTTGATGTAATAATAAAATAATAATATATATTATCTAGCATTAATCACAAATAATTAATCAATATTTATCAAAACCATGTGTTTTAAAATAGTACCTTCTGGGCCAGCCTGTGGCATGGTGGTTGAGATGACTGGATCTCACGTGGCTGACTCCATGTGTTTGAGTCCCAGACATGGGAGCTTGAAAAACATGCTGGGTGCATGTGTGTTCATGCTCAAAATCCTGAAAGGAAGAAAAAATGGAGAAGGAATCACAGCATAACCATAACCCATTTGCAGGGGTGTAGGGAGTGCATTCTTGCTTTCTCTCCCTGTGTTTCTCTGGCCAAATTGGGAAGGAAAAAAAAAGTGCTTTTTGAAATGTTTGGAGAGAGAGATCTGGCCACGCCTTAAGTTGTGTATTCAATTTGTTTGGGAAAAAAAAAAACAATTTTATCTTAGTTTTTGCTTTGTTTTGTGAGAAAATGAAAGGACCTAACCCAGCCTTACCTAAATCTGCAAGAAAATTGAAGTGACACAGCTTATTTCTGAGACAGAAACCACAGAATGAACACCACCACCACCGCTCCCCTCCAAGTACCAAGGGAATCTGTCTTCTTTGGACCCCAGACTTAACCCTGTGGCCAGACTCATTTAGATGCACATATTACTGTGGACAGGAACACGCTAGGAGCCCACCAGGCATGACTACTTCCTCACACACATGATCACGTGCCTGTCACTGCCTTGCCTGAGTCTCAGTTTCAATATTTTCAAGAGAAAGGGAGGACAGGAGGTAAAGAAGAAGGATGGAGAAAGAGAGGGCAAGAGAAAGGGGAACCACGATGTCTACTGGGTGGATTCCCAAGCAATGTAAAAAGGAAATCATACGCAGCGTGCCTGTTTATACAGAATGTCCCAGTGGTTTCCATTCTTAGTGATAAAGTGAAAATGACATTTAGAAAGCAAGTTATTTTTACATATTTTGGTACAGTTTCTTTGGATAAGATAGTGCAGGGTAGCCCTCTGATTTTCAAAAAGTCAGAATATTGTAATATCATTGGGGGAGAGCTTTGAAGAAGAGGAGAGGGTGGTGGCGATGGATGCTATAGAGAAGAGGGTAGGGCTGAGGGTGGAGGAAGCCCTTCGCCCATGAAAGACACGTTAATGATAGAACATGTGTTTCAGAAGTGGACTCCATGGACTGCTCTAGGATTTATGTGTCTTGGCATTGCTGAGTATATTTGTTGCTTGGCTTCTTGGTGGAAAAAACGTTCTCTTCTATGCCTTTTCATTTTTAGGTGATCTGTATCCAACTTCTTTAGCCTAATTCACATCCGACAGCTTTGCATAACAAGACTAAAACAAAGCTAATTTTAGCTGGACAAGGATAATAGCCATTTATGGTTTGGCACTACAGTTGGCCAGAGAAAACAAATTGAAGATGACTTCAAGAAGATTGAATGTGTCCCAAAACATTTTTTTTTCCTACATGAGGAGCAAATCTACTCTCTGATAGTCTGCAAGAAGAAGAATCTCTTCCCAGATCTCTAAATTAAGGATTTTACTTAGTGATATCATTTGACGTGAATCTGAAATTGTCAACATTTATTGAATTATAGCGACCTCATGGTACCTACAGCATAAAAGAGCAACAGTGAGCTTTGGCTTTGGAGAGGAGCTGTAAATCCAACTCTGTAACTTCTCAACCACCCAGCTCCCTGTTCTCCTTCATCTGTAAACTCTGTGAGGATAATAATACCTTACTCTGGCAGGGATTAAATGACTGAAAACACATAGGAGGCTTAGAGCAATGCCTACGGCACAGCAGTAATACAATGGCACTTATTTAAACAGCAATTCTATTTTGTTTTATTCCTAACAACCCAGCTACTTCTTGGATTGTCATTAACTCTCACTTATTTTTTTTTTTTTTGAGAGAGAGATTTTCTTTATAGAGCATGTGAGCTTGCCGGAGAGACAGAGAGAGAGAGACAGATATAAAGAGCAGTCCCTTCTCCTCTGTTCTCATCTTGGGATTTTGGGCACGCACACACACGTGACAAACTCTCACTTCTTTTAATATCCTCAAATAGATATCTGTGTATTCTAATAGAGTCTTGTTAAAATGATGAACTGTATGAAAACAGTCTCTCTTAGTATTCAAAGGGAACAAATCTCTCTAATACTATATTTTGCTCTTTGTGAGAACTATTACATTGAAGTTCCAGTTTTTGTTCAGAAAAAGAAACCCACAACATAAAAGTTGCCCAAGTTTCTTTCTCTTGGTTTCCAGGGAGGGCTGGACAGTACAAAAATAAGTATTCTCCGCTATCTGCTTCACTCCATGGGAGGTCTACAGCTGCATGTCAGAGGTCACATTGGGCCCAGGGGTGTGGCTGTCAGGGGCTCAGTCAAAGCCAATTCGAGACCCAAAATAAAGTCAGGGAAGAATACCTTGGGATAGGTCTCACTTTCCATTTTACCACCACGTTCCTTCTTTTTGGCCACGTTCTATTTTCTGCTCCTCTTCTTAGACTCAATTTTATAATGGGAACCCATTTGTCGTCCTCACCACCCCAGTAGGGACAGGCGTGGGGCCTGGAAGATGGATTGGCAGGTTCTCTAATAGTGGACCTCGTCTCAGGACCTCTCAAGTCTTGACCTGCAAGAGTCAGGTTGGTTTAAAAAAAAAAAATTCAAATTCTGTTATCTTTTGACGTGATACAATACATGGATATGATACTTGATTTGCATGTCAATCTAAACTGCTAAAGCCTGTCTCACTAACTGGCTCTGGAAGGGAAAAAAAATATAATAAACCCCTTGTTTCCTAGATGCCCACTCCCAATTTTTGTATTTCCTCAGAGGTCAGAGTATAATAGATTTTCTAGACTGTAGGCAACCTGTACTGTATCAGCGTTGTTAGGAGGCGGGGGATTCAAAAGTCAGTGGGTTCCCTACCATTGCAAATGCAGGTGGTCTGACGTGGGCTTGGGCAGGCCTTGGCCAGAGGGCCTGGACTACTAAAGGTGATTCCAGGTGATGCTGAGGCTCCCTGGAGTCCTGCTGGCTGTATGAAGCTGGTTAGCCTTTCTCCACATGTATACAACACAGTGGTCCTCCCTCTAGAAAGCAGATCTAAGATAAGAAGTGCTAGCACTTAGAGACACAAAACCCTGGCGAGGGACATGGAATGCAGTGTCTTAATTACGTCAGGTGCCACCTTGTACACAAGCACGGCAGACCATAGGCTAGGTCTATGAATTCTACAGAGAATTTCCGAATGAGAAATCTCATCCCAGAGAACCCCATGGGCAGAGAAAGAAAGTGAATCGTATTTGCCCACCTGTCTCCCACCCCTCGTTTCCAGCTGACCATGTTTTGCCCCAGGAGGTGCTAATTTTCTGTCCTCTGGGATCATCTCCCCCCCCCACCACCACCATTTCTCCAGAAGCTGATCCTGGACCCTATGGTGTTGTGGTTTACTAGAAGCTGTTAGTAGAGGTGGTTTGGCATGGACGGGATGGACATTACTAAAGACAGAGAAAAGTGAAATTGAGGGAATCTGAGAGGGTTAAAAAAAGTGCATCCTGGGACCAGCAGTTAGCGTAATGGCTATGTCGCTGAACCCCCACATAGTCAATCGCGGTTCGCATCCTGGACCCGGTGGCTTAAAACTCACGCCGGGCACGTGTGCATGCATGCTCAAGATCCTGAGAGGAGAACAGAGGAGAAGGGATTGCGGTGTGGCCATCCCCCCGGGGGGTGATTTCTTGCTTTCTGTCTCTCTGTCTCTCTCTGTCTGGCGAGCACATGTGCCCTATAGCAAAAACCTTTCCAAAAATAAAATAAAATAAATAAATAAATAAATAAATAAATAAATAGTAGAACCTATTGAGGGAAGTTCTCAGCTCCTGGGCTGGGGTGTGAGGATGTGTCATGAGATCAGTTGTCCTACTGAAATGCAAAAGCTGGTTCACTTCCCAGCACATGCATTAAAATCCATGAGAGAGATTTCTGGGAAACCCAACTCAAAAGAAAAAAAGCAATTTCTTGGAAATTTCGACATGTACATTTGGTGTTGGGCGTTATGAAGAGAGTTTGGGAACCTAACCAAAAGTGATTTCAAAGTCTAAGGTGTCTGCCACAGAAGGAAAAATGTCAGGGAACTGCTGCATTCAAACAGGTTCAGGTTCATGTAGAGTTACAGCTTGAAAGCTGTCTTTGAAAGTTGCATACATGTAAATGGAACTAGAAAACAGATGTGTAAACTCTGTATCTTGTTCCACTGCTTTAGCTTGAAGGTCAATATTTGGCCTTCTCTATTTCATTTCGAGGGAAGCATTTTTATTCAATGTGTACAGAATTTTAACCCCTATGCTCTTAGGGCGAGTCCTCACTGAGGGAAATCAGGCCTTAGTCCAATGACTTTGTCTACACTCCTCTCCATTCCCTACCCTTAGCCCCCTTCCACCCCCTTTTTAAGGCATGGGTAGATTGGAAGACAAGTGGCCTGACACTGAAAAAAATTCTGCCTTGGTGTTCTAGGTTGATAAAAATTTACCAACATAGACATTTACTTAACTATGCAGTTTGTTGCTAGCCTCTTGCAAAAAAAAAAACAAAAAAAAAAAAAACAGAGAAAAGAATGTTAGCTAAATCATTGTGACCATTTGGAAATATAATTTGAAGTACGTATCTAAGAAATTGCATTACAGTGCCATAAAAATTAGGTAAACTAATGTTGAAAGTAGTTCCTGTGTTGCAGAGATGAATCAGAAAGAGATCTCCCCCACCCCATGGGATGTGCATTTACTTAGCTGTTATCGATAGACTGGGGCCACCTTTGTAAGATCTTGTCCTGTCACTTCAGAATGTAATTTTTTATTGGACTCCTTTGCGTGTACTTTTTACAGCCCATATTCCACTTAGCTGTCAAAATTAGCCTTTTAAGAGGATGAATCATAGCACTCGTGTTTGTTTTTGTTTATTTTGTGGACAAAGACACAGGCAGGTGCAAAAAGCAAACCCCCTTTTGCAACCCAGGGCTCATCGTTCAGTAAGAGTTTGGCTACATCTAAGAAGGAGCATTGTGAAAATAACTTAAAAGGATGAGTCAGATTTGGTCTGTCACGACATCTCAGTACTCCAGTGGTTTCCCGTCATGTTTAGAGTAGAATCCACGGTGGGTAGCCTGCAAGGCCTTAATCTCTGGTCCCGGACTGTTTCATGGTAACAAACACGTAGTTCTCTTACCCCATCTGCTCTAGACACACTGGGTAAGGGAAACTGAACTTGAGCTTGTGGCTATGGAGAAAAGTAGATGAATTCGAGAAGATGCAGGACAGGCAGGTCTTGCTGATAGGGAAAAATGGGAGAATGAAGAGAGAAAGAGAGAAGAATTGGGCTCACCTGGGCCAGTGCTATGGCCTTGTAGTTAAAGGAACTGGCTCCCACATGGCCAACTGCACAGTTCAGATCTCAGCCCTGGTGGCTTGGAAAACATGCCAGATGTGTATGCATGCCCCAGATCCCAGCAGGATGGACAAGTGCAGAAGGGTTTTATGGCATGACGGCGCCTCACTGTGGGCTGCTCTCTTTTTCCCCCGTCTCTGGTCAGCACAGGTGCCCTCCTGGTGGGACAGGAGCTTGGGTGCTCTGTGTGATGCTAGAGGCCACAAGAGAAGGCGTGTGCATGTCCTGAGTCTGCCAGAACATTCTGGCTAGCTGCAGGGTGGGAGAGGATTGTGGTGTGAAGGCCCTGTTTGTGAAGGACCTCTCTCTCTTTCTCTCGGGAAATAAATAATCATAAAATCTGGAAATTAGTTAATTTATAATGGAGAGGCAGTAAATGGTAGCTCTTTCTATAACTGTTACAGAACGTTCATTGAAACAGGATAAATGGTTACCCCTGCCCACGGCACCCACGAATCCCACATTGCCTTGCGTGTCCTGTGTTCACGTTGGAATTCAGTGTTTGCGTCTTTCCAGGAAGCCAGTGGTTCTGGTTTTACCGATGGTGGTACTGCTTATCTTTAAAAGAGCCGCTGCTAGTCAAGTTCACGATTTATTCTAGCATGTTCAGCATTTCTTGAAGTTGGTTCCAAGGCCACGACCAACGGAGCGTTCATGTAAAAATGCAAGCCAGGTTGCTTTCTGGGGGCTCGAACCTGAGCCTCGGCGTTTTAACATGCTCCCCCATGCTCCTTACGGATCCTAAGCTTGAACAATCACTGCTTTAGCGAATTCATTTGGAACTTACTTTGCTGGGGCAATTGAAAGCTGAGCTTGGGCCAGTAGGTGGCACAGAGGTTAAGGTGGCTGGATCCCATATGGCTGATGGTGGTGTTCGAGTCCTGAACCTGAGAGCTTGAAAATCACGCCGTGTGTGTGTGTGTGTGTGTGTGTGCCCAAGATCCTGGGAGGAGATTGGAGAAGAAAGGATTGTGGTGTGGCAATCCCTGGAAAGCGAGGGGTGGCTTCTCTCTCTCTGCTATAGGGTATGAGCACACATACCCTATAGCACGCTCCCTCAAAAAGAAATGTTGAGTTTACCTTGTTTTCACTCCGTCTTAGCAGGGAAGCTGAGCACCTGTCAGATACCTAAGAAGACGAACTTGTAGTTGAGAGGCCTGGGGGTCTTTTGCGGGAAATGGGTGTGTTTCAGACCAGGCGGGCAGGGCACACCTCAGCACCCTTACGTCTTCTGACCCACTGGGAGCAGAGAATTCAGACCCAGACAGCTGGCATCTGCACAGGCCACTGCTGGGGGCTGTAGGGAGGTTCCAGAAATCCTGCAGCAGGCACTCCATCTCTCCTCAGGAGCCTGAGCATCCCTTTCTGACATCCCTTCCTTCTGGGGTTTTTTTGGTGCCTTCACAGAGCTGGAGTGCAGGGACCAGAACAGGTAAGATCAAACAGCAAAGCAAGCTCCTGGCACAACCACACTGCTTCCTTTAACTTCACAAAGATCCAGATGTAGTGGAGGGTTTCTTTCTAGTCATTTCATCACAAAACAACAGTTCTTGTCGCCATGGTTAAATACAGACCCGTCTCTGGCTGCTTTAACGTCCTGTAGGGGACACAGGCTGTCCCAGCACAATCCCCACCTGGGGAATTGAACACACTCACAAATTTAAATTCAATTTACCACATTCATGTGAAAGGGGACTGGATTTCTAAGCCCGCTGATGGGAGTGACATTGAATACAAGATTGGGTAGCACTTTAAAGAACTTTCCTTTTATTAGCAGCTCCATAATCACATTAACTTAGGCTGAAAATGTGAACTAATTCTATCCCTAGAGGTCCGCGTGGTAATAATTGTAGAAATCTGTGAAAAAGGATAAATACAATTCAATAATTATATTGATAAATAAAATGAAAATCAACTAATTGTGTCATTCACTCAGATGCCCGCCTTGGCTGTTGCTGGCTTTCTGCTTGGCTGCCTGCTAAACTTTTTCTGTCACACTTCAATAAATTTAATTGTGCAGAATAAATGAGCTAATTTTTGAAGTCACAGGCTCTGTTTGCAAGATAAGGGTGGTGATTTATTGACCTCCTCCCGCTCTGTAAGAGCAGCACCCCCTTCTCTCCTGACAACTTGGCCCTGGCTGTTTTCTCTCTCTGTCTGGTCTGGTCCTCCTCACCATCCTGCTAGGTCCTGTCCTCACCTCCCCTCTCTTTATCTTCCCTAAGATCTCTGACAGGGGATCAGCAGTTAGCATAATGGCTATGTCATTGGACTCCCATGTAGTCGACCACGGTTCGAGTTCCGGACTCAGCGGCTTGAATTCATGCCGTGCACGTGTGCATGCATGCCCAAGATCACGAGAGGAGAATGGAGGGGAAGGGACTGCGGTGTACTGCGGTGTGGCCATCCCCCCGGGGGGTGATTTCTCGCTTTCTGTCTCTCTGTCTTTCTGGCGAGTGCACGCGCCCTATAGCAAAAGCATCTCCAAAAAAAAAAAAAAAAGCTCTCCGA
>NW_006159611.1:107431-109125 GCF_000334495.1 Tupaia belangeri chinensis | reverse complement strand
GGCAGGTGCACGCCCCCTTTACAAAAGCATCTCCAAAAAAAAAAAAAAAAAAGCTCTCCGACAACACATCTTACCAATCTGGCTGGCCCTCCAGAGTCCCCTTGGTTGCTGAAGAAAGTTCTGTGGTTTCTGTAGTAGCTCTTCATAGGATGCTTCATTATTTTCCCACATCTGCACCTCTGAAGCCATCAGCAGAGCTGAAGTCCCGGGTTGTGAACTAACAGCCACTTTCAACCCTTCCAGGCACGATGGAGCTTATCCATAGGTGTAAACGAGATAGCAGAGACAATGGTTTTCCTTCTTGGCTTTCAAACTGTGCATTGTGAAAGGAACATTGGTGTCACATCAGATCAAGGCTCCTGAGGAAACCCAATTTTTAAAAGCTGGCCGCCTCCTGCATGTTGAGTTGACAATGACAACTGAAAATATAACTGTTTGGTATGCCCAGACTTATCTGACTAAGTAAAACAGAGTCTGCTGGCAATGTAGAGAATATACCTTAAACCAAATGCCCTGGGGTCTGAATTAGCTTCTTTTTCTTTTTTTCTCTCTTTAGTTTTAGAACAATTTATTTTATTTATGGTTATTTTTAAAATTTGCTACAGGGCGTGTGGGTTTATTAGAGACAGAGACAGAGTGAGAAAATAAGCCACCAGGTCCAGCACTCGAACTGCAGTCGGCCATGTGATAGTCCGGTGCCTTAACTACCATGCCTCCTACCGGCCCCTGAAATAGCTTCTAGGTACAATTTCTCCTGTGTTCTATCTGATTTATATTAATGCCTGGTTGTTTCTCATATTGGCTCCGTAGGTGAATACACGCTGAAGGATTTGTATTATGTGTGCTTTCTCAGTGCCCAGCTTCCAGCATAATGCCCGAAGTCAGGGTGCTCAGTAGTTATGAGTTTGCTCAGAACACATTCACCGTCTAAGGACCGAATCACACTAGCATCAAAGCTGTGATTCTAAAGGGATATGTTCAAGTTATGGGACGAGTTGGAAAACATGCAGGTTTTTCTGTTTGGTTTTGTTTTCCTAAATTTGGCCAGCGAGTGCATTTGCTCACCACCACAGAGAAGCAGACAAAGGGCAGAGAGGGGGAAGAGAAAGCATTCCCTTCGGGGGTGGTTGTGTCTCAATCCTTCCCCTCCGTTTCTCCCTCCTTTCAGGATTTTGGGCATGCAGATGTGTCTGGTGTGTTTTTCTAGCTGCCAGGTCGGGAACTAAACCATGCTCTTGGCCATGTAGGATCCAGGGCCTTACCATCATGCTATGACTCAGTCCACAGCCTTCAGTTTTATGCCGGGTTGTGGCATTCTGAGCTCTAAGCGGTGGGACCAAATCAGGGTTTAGAGGAATCCTCTATGGGGGAGGGAAGGAATGAAAAAAATTAAAAAAATAAACTAAAAATATTTTTTAATAGAGCATGTCTTATAAACCATCATGTCCAAATTTGTACGCAGAGAAAATACAGCCACCGAGGAGCACAGCTGTCTGGCTGAGGAGCGAGTCCGCACAGAGGTCCCCAGGGAGGTCTGTTGACCGTCAACTCAGGGTGGCACAGTCGACTGCCTCTCCTGCATCAAGAAAGCAGTGATGTCAGAGACACTTCTGAGACTGGGCGGTTCTAGCCCTGTGGCTTTGGGCCTCTGGCTAGGGACGTTCAGAGTACACTTACATCTGGGTTAAAGGGCC
>NW_006159611.1:92662-107400 GCF_000334495.1 Tupaia belangeri chinensis | reverse complement strand
CAGGAATGTTTGTGTGTAAGCTAGCTGACTCTTGGACCTGAAGACAATGATCTTTATTTTTACTTAAACTATCTTCTTCTATTTATTTTCTTTCCTTTTTTTTTTTTGGAGAGGTTTTTGCTATAGGGCGCTTACGCTCGCCAGACAGACAGAGAGACAGAAAGCGAGAAATCACCCCCCAGGGGGGATGGCCACGCAGCAATCCCTTCTCCTCCATTTTCCTCTCAGGATCTTGGGCACGCACGCACACGCGCCCGGCATGAGTTTTAAGCCACCAGGTCCGGGACGCGAACCGTGGTCAACTACATGGGAGTCCAGCAACATAATCATTACGCTAACTGCTGGTCCCTCTTCCACTTATTTTCAGACCTGGCCTTATCCATATTTTCTCCCCCAAACCACTATGTTCTCTGTGAAGCCTGAGACTCTGGTAGGGAAGGGAGGAGCGACTGCAGTGTTCTTGGGGACATCTCTGTGTCCTGAAGCTCAGCAGTCCCTACCCAAAGGTTCCAGGTGTCTTCCTGCAGGAGGTCTCCACGTCTGCAGATCAGGAGAGATTCTGGAGAACCTCCATGCCCTGGGCGCTCTTGCTGTCACCGTTCCCATCTTGGTTGCAATAAGTCATTGCTTGATGCTGCTTCTTCAAATCGCCACTAGATTGGGGTTGCCTGATGTATCAGTAAAGGACAAGGGTCGTCCCGGGTCGTCCCCTGTAGTCCTGACAAAGTCCCGTTTCCCTCAAGTGGGCATATCCACTGTAAACTGGAGCTAGGTCTTTTCTCTGCAGCTTTCCTCTTTCCTGCCAAAGTGTTCATTGAATCCCTAACGAAAGCCACTTGTGCTCTTGAACTCTCCACTTGGAACAAAAGAAGCCCTTATTGTTTCTTCTCAGAGGGACACAAAGAGGGATTACCACAGGAAATTCAGAGAGGCTTTGGAAGACGAGCTTGCCCTGAGACAGAAGCGGAAGCCCACAAAGCCAGCCGCCTTCCTGGGACCTGGCACAGCCACAGACCCAGGACGGTAAAGGCGGCCAACCCCGGGGGAAAAGAACTGGGCATTGTCCCTCCAGAACCCGCAGCCCGGGGCCTGGGAACCCTGCGAGGGGCTGCAGTGACACTGATGCGAGTCTGGGTATGAGTTTCAATGACAACATGAATTGAACTCATTACTTGAGGAAGGACACACTGCCAAATGTAACAGGACAAAATTCCAGCAGGGTATAAGGTTTTATGGGGCTGCAGTGAAATACCTCATAGAAAGGTTTCCAGTTCATAAAACACTTTGAAAATATGCTTAGCCCTTTTAAGTTGAGGGGACATTATCTTTTCTATCTATGGCATTCCTCTGCAAATTGAACTCAAATATCCATTGGGCTGACTACACAGCAGAAGAAAGGACTGGAAGAAACGTAGACTAAAGATTGCTTCCCTGAAAAGGTTCCCCTCCAGGGGAATTAGTTGTGAAGAAATGACATCAGAAAATAGCATGTTCGAATACCACTGACAGCTCCATATGGTTCAGCTTGTTTCCACAGGTATTTAATTAATTCAGCAAATATTTATTGAGTCCCTGTCAGACATGGGGTACCGTGCTAGGCATTAGGGGTGCAGTGGTCAGTTTAGTAAGGCTACTCTCATGATGTTACAGCCTAGGGAGAGAAAAAACAAATAATTGAACAGAAAATAAAGTATCAGATAATAATCATTGCTATTAAGAAAAATAAAATGGGAGCAAATGGGGTAGAAGGTGATGGGGTGTGGGGTAATATTGTAATATGTTTTGCAAAGGTCACTCTGAGATAATGACCTTTTAACTGAAGTTTGAATGAAGTGATCTATATGTCAAATACAGATAATGAAATTAAAAATATTTTATTTGACTTTATTTGAATTTGACCAGAGAGGGAAGAGAGAGAGAGAGAGAGAGAGCAAGCTGCCAGGTCCAGGACTTGAACTGCAGTCAGCCCTGTGGGAGTCCAGCACCCTTAGCCACCATGCCATCTACCAACCCTAAAAGTGAATGAGTTTTCTGAAAGGGAATGAGGATAACCTAGTAAAAGCATTGGGAAGTTACCCCGACTCAGTGCAGCTCAGTTTAAAAATCACAGACAGAGCCCCTTCCTTTCTCAGGGTGGTGTTCTCGGGGGCCAGTTGGCTGGAGCTCTGTTGGGATTTCTGTGGGGTTTTCTGGGATATGCGGTGTAGTGAACATGTGTTCTGCAGTCTTCTGCCTTGACCCTTCTTACTTGTTAGCAAGAAGCAGAAGCTGTGAGAATTGGCATATAGAAATGGAAAAGGATTTTATGCCTTTAGGCCTGGCCAGAAATAAAATAGGTGGGAATCACAAAAACAAGACGTGAGAAAGAAAAGCGTAGTGTGAGTGAGCTCGCTCTTGTGTCTTCTGTCTTTCCAAAGCTTTCCCATCGGCTCTGTTAAAAAGCCAACATCCCTTCAAATTTCATTTCATTGTTTTCTTATCATTTTTCCTTACCAGATGCATTAAGGCTTGTTAAAATGTTTCCCTTCTGTCAGGTGCAAGCTACACACCAGCAGGTTCGAAACCTTTCACATGTTCAGATAGCCATGGCGGCTCTCCCACGGCCAATATCAACATGCAAACCAAGAGTCCTTGCATAGAATGAAATTGAAAATATTCTCCAACTCCTCTACATACAAATGGTTTATTTATATTTACAGAGTGTGAAAAATAGAGATTTATTTTTAAGAGCTAATCACATGACGATTGACTTTAATCTCCAAATTATTGATTAGTTGAGATAGCAAGGTCATCATACATATTGAAAAGATTTCTGTACCCTGGAAGTATTTATTGTCTCAACCAAAGCCCACTCTTACTTCTAAAAAGAGAATTAATAGGTGATGGAACTTGGACGTGTATGTCTGCCTATCTGTGTATTTTTCATGATGACTACATGAGGGTAGCTCATAGTTCTAAGGCCAAGGTCTCAGAGAAACTGATCTGGATGCCAGACTTGTGAATCTGCTGCGTGATTAACTTGTTTCTGTCTGGGTACTTACTTTCCTGTCGTAATCCTGCAGGTGAGCTCACTGAGCTACATCCTCAGTGTGAGGGAAGTTGGAGAAGGGATAGCCCCTCAATATAAATGGCAAAATAGGGCAGGGGATGGCCTGGGAGAGAGCCCACTTTGGTGTCTGACATGCTTGGGTTTTAGTATTGGCTCTCCTGGGTCCAAACAGAATCTTGAGCAAATTTCTCTAAGCCTCAATTTCACCTTGTGTAAAGTTGAACTGTTCCATTAAATTATTTTGAGGTTTATGCATATAATGTGTTCAACCACATCGCACTCAGTAAGGGTTTTGACAAAGCACTTCCAAGTATTTTTAAAGAAGTATTTAAAGAATTTCTACAATTTACGGAATTTACTTCTTGGACAGTTACTGTGGTCTGTGGCTACAACCAAATGTGTTCTCAACAGCATTAAATAGAAGGTTTTGAAAATTGCTTTATTACTTTCAGAATTTATAAACTGCCCTTCTGAGACTGTCATCCGTGCTTTTGGTGAAGGTGGAGTCATCTTTAATGTCCGACAGGATCTTCTTTTCTCTGACTCACCAGAATAGTGAGAACCCGGTGTATACTTTCACAGTCAGGAGGAAAGACCTCGAGAATTGAACACAACAGCAGTGATCCTCTTAAAATTAGGGAAAATCTGAAGCAGCTGGTGTGTGATGGTTAGGGTGGCTGGGTCCACACAGATGACCGTGTGGTTCAAGATCTGGACCCGATGGCTTGGTAAATATGCCAGGCATATGTGCATGCATGCTCAAAATCCCAAGAGGGGAATGGAGGAGAAGGGAGTGCAATGTGACCATCATTTGGGGGAGGGTGCTCTTGTTTTCTTCCCCCACCCAACAAGTACATGTGCCCAGTAGCAAATTAAAAAAGAAAAATAATGGGACCAGCAGTTAGCATAATGGCTATGTTGCTGGATTCCCATGGAGTCGACTCCAGTTTGAGTCCCGGACCCGGTGGCTTAAACTCATGCTGGCGCGTGTGCGTGCGTGCCCAAGATCCTGAGAGGAGAATGGAGGAGAAAGGATTGCAGCATGACCATCCCCCCTGGAGGGTGATTTCTTGCTTTCTGTCTCTATGTCTCTCTCTGTCTTTCTGGCGAGTGCATGTGCCCTCTAGCAAAAACCTCTAAAAAAAATACAAAATCCAGTTTATGTGAATTTTGCTTTTGAAATTAAAGTACAAAATGTTTATTAGCCACTGAGTCGGCTGAGAAGACCCTGGTTAAAGCAAGCAGTGATTTCTGATGTAGGAATCAGCTCACGGACTGGAAAAGAGCTCTGCATGAAGCCCCAAATTCTTGACTGAGCTCTAAAAAGAGTGACATTGCGTCAGCCAGTGGCATGGTGGGTAAGGTGGCTGGATCCCATATGGCAGACTGCATGGTTAGAGTCCCAGGTTCAGTGACCTGAAAAACACACTGGGCATGTGTGCATGCATGCATCTAAAATTCTGAGAGGAGAAATGTAGGAGAAGGGGTTGTGGCATGGCCATCACCCTGGGGGGAGGTATCACTTTGTTGCTTTCCCTGCCTCTCTCTGTCTCTTGGTGAGTGCACAAGCCCTATAGAAAATTTTAAAAAATAAAAGGAGTGACAGTAGTACTTTGTGGTCTAATGGTGGTAAGCTAATTTGCTTCTACTTTGACTTTAATTGTGTATAGCTAAGCACATACACAGTCCCCAAAAATAGAACTCCTGGGATCCGAGTGAAATTTATCTGGCTATTCATATATTGGAAGTGTTTAGGGTATAAATGCTATTTCATGAGAAGACTCATCATGCCAATGGTAGTAATGTTGGCTAGTATTGAGAAGTTTAAAACAGGAGAAGTAAAAATAAGTTTAATGTTATTTTTTGAGACATAATTACCTTTTCAACTATAATCTTTAATAACTCATTGCTTTTTTTCTCACATAGGGAAATGCTATCTCTAAGTAAAGACCTATAATTATATCAAATCAATGCAATGATTCATTGATTGTTTACTTTGTGGTACAGATTCTAATAGGCACTTTAACCTACACTAATTTAGTCCTTTTAACAACCCAGGAACATAATGTTATTGTCCCTGTTTTGTAAATAGAAATATATATATATATAAAAAAAAGCCCAAGATGGTTAAATAACTCAGACAAGATTATATAAATAGTAAGACAAAAATCTTGCATTGAAACCTAGGTCTTTTGCTTTCAAGCTCCATATTCAATATGTCACCTCTACGTAAGACTTGCTAGGTACAATGTCACGATGATGTATAGGGCTTTCTCCATTTCTCTTTTAATGTAAAGGCTGCCCTCGAGCTCAGATGTGATTGGTCAGTGAATTGTCAGGCTTCATTTGGCTCATCTGTAAGAACTTTATAAAAATGTGTTAAGACATATTAGGAAAGTAATTACTTAATGAATTATTTCTTGGCTATCTATGATTAACTATCCAGTGCTGTAATCTTCAATACTTGGATAATTGTTAAACCTAGATGGTGAGTAACGGTGTAGAATTATTAACCTAGTAGTGTCTCTAATATGTGCCCCATACCCTAGTCTTCCCACCAGTTCCACTAAGGACAGGGCTGGTTATATAACATACAAGGCTTAATGCGTTCAAAGTGGAGCCCTTTCTTCAAAAAATGCATCAAGAATCTCAAGACAGCAACAGCAGAGCTTCACACCCAGCCTGGAGCCTGCCTGAGCAGGGGTCTCTGCAGGTCTACACAGGTTAAGCATCCATGAAGCCACTTCTATCTCAAGATGAGCGTCCACTTTTGTATATGCACCCCAAACAAGTATGAACTTATTGATGCAGCAGCATCAATGATCACAAGTTAGAAGAGAATATGCAAAGTGGCTTAGGGAGAAAATGGAAACTAATGTGGAGTTTGGAATCAGGCTCATCTGTTAGGGATGAAGAAAGCAAGGACTTCTCTTCTATACACCACCTTTGAGAACAGTGGAGATAGTACTTCTACCAATACCTGGTAGAATCGATTATTTTCTCCTTATCTCCTTCCCTGTCCCACAGATGTGGTGTAGTTCATTGATCCCTAGTTATAGTGTCTACAATGTAATTTTAGATATTTTATCATTTTTAATAGAAATCATCTCTGTTTAGGAAGGCAGGGGCCATGTTGATCTCATTCACTGTCACATCCTCAGAGACATTGCTTACCTGCCACATGATAGATGCTTGATAAATATTTGTTGTATGATTGAAACATTGAATGATTGAAAGGAAATTGAAGGGGAAGTACTAAAAAATGGGGGGGGAATTATAGCAGTGAATAAAATGGTAGAGGGATTATTTTTATTCATAAAACTCTGCAAGGGACCAAGTCAACAATGCCAAGCTTTTAAACATAAATCTAGTGACAGAAATACTATCTCTAGGTCCACATATCTTCTTTGTTTGCTCTCTTTTTGGTTTTTATTTCACTGTAGGGAATTGCCTCTGCAGTAACTAAAGTCAGTGAAGAAACTGAGAGGATGGCAAAGCTTTCCTTGCAGATTCTGCCAGCTAGGATGTTTTTACTGTGCTACATTTGGTCAGTAGAATGAGTTACTCTCATAGATAGAATTGGATCAGTGAAAGAGTCTGTGCATGCGCGTGTCTATACACATACACACAGTGACCCCAGTAAATTATTTGAAAAACGAGTGAAAAAAGGGTGGAATTTGGAACATGAAACAGATAACGTGCCCTTTGTGCTGCAGAAAGCTCCATGGTATATCAGGAAAGCAAACAGGTATGTCCGGCAAGCCTTGGAGACCTCAGAAAGCCACCAATGTACACAGAAGACTGAGGTTGGTTTTTCCCCCCTCTCCTCCTCACGTTGAGTCCAATAGCAGCTAATCCTAGGGAACTAAAAATATACGAGGCGTACAGTAACCCCCTTCTTTGGCTCTTTCTATAATGTATACAAATATGACTGATAAAAGACTCAATTCACTCAGCAGAGTGCTGGCTTCTGTCTAGTGGAATTTCACCGGGACGTTGTTGCAGGGAGAGTGGTTGGAGCCTTTCTGTCTCCTGTCCTTCTCTGTGGGAGACAGGGCCTTATGAATCTGAGTGATAGCAGTGAGCAGTCCGGGACATGGTGGTCACCATGCCTACAGGCAGCTGACGAGAGGAGGGCATGATTGCAGCAATGTGTTTGGGAAGTCTGGCTTTCTCCCTCAAAGCCCTCTTTATTCCAAGGTTACCTGGCATTGTGTAAGAGCCAAGTGGGCATATTAAATTCCTCCCTTTTGGCCTTGCAGAGAGGTGAAAAAACTCATCATTTGTCATTGCTGCTGCCCTCCTTGGTGGCAGGCTGTTGGGCATCTGATGGCCAGGCGGGTGAGGAGTGATGGTTTTCATTTTCATTTATATCTGGACCTCCTTTAATGTCTTCAAGATCATCCAAATTAAATGAGTGTCATCAGACTGATTTCATGGCTACGACCCCAGAGATGACCTTGCATTTCTCTGAGTTCTTGGCCTGTAAAAGGACTCGTCTATAAGATGCCCATGGCATCAAGAATTGCTCACTCGTATTTGTACACTTATTTTTCACAGTTTCAGTTTACATTTGAAGTTATTCAAATAATGGTCTTGCTGTCTTTAAAACCATCAACCCAGTAATCATTGCACATTTTCTGTGTCCCAGTCATGGTAGTTTCATTGCTGGTGTTCTCATTTGTTCTGTCAAGGCCTAAGTCGAGATTCAGATTTTCAAAGTGAAATTTTGTTCTCAAAAGAGGAAAGATTTTCAAAAAATAGTGTAAGTCTTGGTTGGTCTGATAGACCTGGTTGATCTCAGTACAAAAATTGGCAGATTGGGCCAGCCAGTGGCACAGTGGTTGGGACGGCTGCATCCCACAGGACTGGCTGCTCAGTTTGTGTCCTGGACCCAGGGACTTGAAAAAATACACCAGGAGTGTCTCCTCAAAATCCCGAGGGAAGAGTGGAGGAGAAGGGATTGCAGTGTGGCCATCTCCCCTGGGAATACCTTCTCATTTTCCTTTCTCGCTCCCTGTCTTTCTCTGGCCAGTGCATGTGCCCTATAACCAATGTTTTAAAAATAGGCAGATTTTGCTAATAGCTATTATTTCTCAGGTGAGAAAGCTTCAGATTCTCTAGCATAAATTCAAAGCTCTAGTCAAGATCCTTGAAATGCTGGGGTAAGAGAGGCCCTCCAGGGCAATCCCTGTGAACTGTACAGAACCACGGGGCAGAGGTGAGTAGACTAGAGTCAGGCCAATGTAGGTCTCCTTAGCCTTCTTCAAGAGGCAGCCAGCTCCTTGGCTCCTGTGATCTAGCCATTTGGGGAGAAAGGAAGAGAGATCTAAAGGGGGGGCCGAAGCAGACACTGCAGTGAAATGCGATACTCTCCAAGGCGGACCCACAGGGAAGGTTGCCAGTTCCCCACCACAGGCCTCCCTGAGTGCATGCACCAGGCGTGTATATGCCCACGATCTGACTGGCTGAGGCTGGGGGTGGGTCATGAGATCAGGACTGTATCTAAGGCACTGTTTCTCTGTCTCTCTCTTACTAAGGGAAAAAACTACATGTGAAGAATCTTCTATAAAGGAATCCACAGGGAAAAAACTATTAGTTCGACTTTGATCCAAGAGTGAATTCCAGATTGGTTTAATGAAATGATACTTCATGAGCCCTTAAAATATTTAAACGCTTAAAGAGGAGAGTACCTGGTCTTGAGCAGACACGACACTGTCTTATTTGCATGCTGTTCGTCGTACAGCTAGGGCAGTGGTAACTGATGGAACAGAGCATGCTCCCTGAGCGCTGCGCATTAGCGGGGAGGCGCCCTGTCCCTCCTCCTCCTGTTCCCAGCACCCCTCCACATCAATGAGATTGGAAACCATAGCAATGTGGTGGAGAGGGCACGTCCTGGAGCCCGATTGTCTGGTTTTGAACCCTGACTTTGCCACTGACCATCTCTGTGACCTTAGGCAATCTACTTAACTGTTTCCATCTCAATTTCCTCATCTGTAAAATGAGAATCATTATCATATTCATCTCATAGCTTTGTTGTAAATATTGAGTTAACAATGCCTACAACCAAGACTGGCCACCTAAGAAGCACCCAGCATTAGCTAATGCTAACATCAATAGCACACAGATGACAGGTTCCTGAAATGCATCAAGAAGCAGAAGTTGGAGGAAACAACGAGATTGTGAGATACAGCCACGCACAGTAAACTGACACTACTGGGACGATATGGAAGATGATCTGGATACCTGCATTGTAGTTGACCTCCGACTCCAAATAAGCCATTTATAGATGAAAACTTTCTCTATTTCCAGATGACACGGTTGTCAATATAGAAAATCCATATGAGAAAAATGCCTATAACTGAGTTCAGCTATTCAACAAAATAGTGTACTAATTTAAAATAATTTTAAATCCACTGATTTTATATAAAAGAAGTTATTAAAGATATACCCACTAGTAGATTCTTCGTGATGTACTATTAAGCAAGAAAAGCAAAATGCAAAGAATATAATCTGATCCTGATCCATTTTTCCCAAACACCACCTATATATTTTATTTCAAAATTATGATTCCTAGTTTACAAATAATGGTTTATATCTCTGTGGAATACAGTGTGGTTTTTCAAAACATGAATGCATATAGTGTACAATAATCAAATCAAGAACATGCTCATCATCGTCAACATTGAACATTACACAATGTTATACACATTTGATCATAGTTCTAATGTTCTGAATGCTTGTGAATTGTATACTGAGTTATCAGGAATATACTTTGCTATCGTGTGCCGTTCCATAGGCTACTCTGCCTATCCTCATACATTCTTGTGTCTGTTGTTCACTTTCTCCCAAACTCCATTTCTCCCAAACATCCCACCCACTAAGACCTTCTGGTTTCTACCATTATTCTATTTCTATGCCATCAAGGACTTCAGTTTCTGCCGTGGGGTCGGACACTTGGTGTGTGTCCTTGGAAATACACAGAACATGTCCTTCATAGCCTGGTTTATTTCACTGAGCATTGCATCATCCAGGTTCATCCACTTTCTCTCAAACGGGGTTCCGTTACTCTTTATGGCCGAGTCGTATTCCCTTGTGTATAGTTGCCCCATTTTCTTAGTCCACTTGTCAGTTATTAGTCACTTAGGTTGATTACATGTCTTAGCTATTGTGAATAAAGCTGCTAAGAACATAGATGTGCAAAAAACAAACAAACAAACAAAATAAGCCATATATTCTTTGGTCCTTAAGCACTAACCTGGTACCTACCAGTGTTAAGTTTTATTTAAGAGGCAGAAAGTAAGGAGATCCCATTCAAGGCTGTATCAGTGGGATTAATAGGAATAGGTTCAACAAACAAGTAATCTGATGCGGTCACTGGAGTGCTGGGTACTGGGTTCAGTTTTAGCTGCCTCAGTTTTAGAGAGACATTGACAAACTGCCCCAATTGCCCAAAGCTGTAAGATTTGGGAGAGAATTTATAACCATAACTTGTAAGAAAGTGTGAGGAAATCAGGGTTGTGTGGACAGGAAAGGAAAGGGGTGAAAGACTAACAGTGAGTTTACTGGAATAGTCTTAGTTCATGGCCGTTGTCCCAGCATAGTTGCAAGTTACATTCTGTTTCATTTTCAAAAGTGCCCCAGTTTGGGCAATAAAAAAATTAATAAAAAATATGATCTCCTGATGGTTTTCAAACATTTTTAAGAGCCAATTTGAAGAGAGTGAATTAAAGTCATTCTTCAACCATTTTTGCAGGTGAAGCCATGTAAGTTGAAATACATGGCAAAGAGGAGGAGTTGATTGGTTTCCACAACCCCATGATGAGAAAGGAAGAGAAAATGCCACCATAAAGGGAGCTAGAAACAGACCTTTCTCTATCTTGTGTCTCAATCCAGTCCCTAACTGGATTGTCCTCCATCAAGCTTAGCAGCCATAGAGAAGAGGAGGATTTTCGTTGTCAGCTTAGCCTAAAAGATATCCTGAAAGGACTTGGCCTCTCTGCTTAGGTCATGGATGAGGTGAGGGGAAGGGTGGGGAAGTGTGAGGGGTGACCAAAATAATAATCACTGTGAACTGCCCTCAGCCAGTGACTGGCACAAAGAAACAGCCCAGCTCAGTGCAGGCAGAGGGGAACTCTTACAAAGACAGGTTTCTGATCACAGCAGGCATTGAAACCCCAAGTGGGTAGAATGTTGCAGAGAAGGCTCAAATTTTGGGTTCAGCATTGGACACCCAAGTCTTATCATTTCTGTGCAGTGCCAAGATGCTTTCCTTTCATACATTTTGCTGATTTTTTTTTTTGCAAAATTAATTACCAAAAAAGCCAAGTTCCAGGTATAAGATCTGAAATAATCACCTCTTTAAAAAACTTGCATTGCCTTTCAAGGGACTCAAGGATTGCTACCAAAGTATTGCATTTGATCTAATAAAAACGTACTCGAATTAAACCATGTGGGTAGGCCTCGTGTCTTCTGAGGCCTCTCTTCTTGACTTGTGGGTGATGTGTTTTCCCAGTCTTCACCCAGTCTTCCCTCTCTGTGTGTCTGCGTCCTCATACCCTCTTTTTATAAAGATTTAAGTTGGGCCAGCAGGTGGCATGGTGGTTGAGGCTCTGGATCCCACATGGCCCGCTGTGTAGTTCGAGTCCTGGATCTGGGGGCTTGAAAAACATGCTGGGTGTGTGTGTGTGTGTGTGTGTGCATGCCCAAAATCCAGAGAGGAGAATGGAGAAGAGATTGTAGCAGAGCCATGCCCCTCGAGGATGATTTCTCACTTTCTCTCTCACTGTCTCTTTTGGGTGAGAGCATGTGCCCTATGTCAAAAATCAGGTAAAAAAGAGACAAGTCATATTGGATTAGAGGGTCACCCTGATGACCTCTGTTGTCTTAATTACCTCTTAAAGACCTGTCCCAAATGCAGTCACACTCTGAGTTACTGAGGGTTATGTCTTCAACACATCAACTGGGGAGAAAGCATTCACTCATGGGATATGCCAGCTGCTTTGTTCGGAATTTCTTCCTCAGACTATTTTTATTTTTACTTTATTTATTTATTGGAGAAGATTTTTGCTATAGGGCGCATACACTCGCCAGAGAGAAGACAGAAAGTGAGAAATCACCCCCTGGGGGGATGGCCACGCCACAATCCCTTCTCCTCCATTCTCCTCTCTGGATCTTGGACACGCATGCATACGCGCCTGGCGTGAATTTAAGCCACTGGGTCTGGGACCTGAACTGTGGTCGACTACATGGGAGTCCAGCAACATAGCCATCACGCCAACTGCTGGTCCCCCATTTTTATTTCTTCTACTTTCCTTCGAGTCACTTTTTTTCTTGTTCAACCATCTTTGGAGATGGGAGATAAATCTCTATTCTCCCACTGACTACTTTTCCTTGGTTTGTGTGAGAGGATTGCCTCCCCTCCTCAGCCACGTCTTTTTTACTGTCTGACCCTGCTGTGCGAAGAGCTATCCATGGTCCTTGAGGGTGCATTTCAGTTGACGGTGCCCAGGCTCGCTTCCTTGTGGACTAAAGGTATGTGTTTATGTCATGGTCGGCGTGACTCTTACATCTGTCCAGTGCTGTGTCGTCTTTATTTTCTACTCTTCTACTGGAAGTATCTTGCTACAATTTGAATCACCCCTCTTTATTTTTCTTTTCTTTTCTTTTCTTTTTCTTTTTGCCAGAGTGTGCCCATACTCACCTCAGAGGGAAAAGGAGAAAGTATCTCCCAGTGGGGCTTGGTCACGCTACAATCCCTTCTTCGTTTCTCCATCCTGGCAGGATTTTAGGCAATTTTTTAAAGCTGTGGCCAGGATTCCAACTGCACAGTTGGTCATGCTGGATCTACCTCTCAACCATTAGGCCGCAGGGTCGGCCTTGTACATTGTTCTTTCTTTTAAAGAATTCTATTATCTTTATTTATTTAATTTTAATTTGACAAGAGAGAGAGAGAAAGAGAAGTGAGAAAGCAAGCTGCCTGGTCCGGGCCTCGAACTACGGTAGACCATGTTGGAATCCAGCACCTTTAACCCACCAGGCTACCTGCCTGCCCCTGTTTTTAAGCTTCTTCTGCAATCTCTCCTGGTAATTCTGAATTCTGTCTCATAGTTGAATTCTTTAACTCACAAAATATGAATCACTCAGTGAGGTAAGTTCTGTTACCCCAACTTGATCAAAAAGGAAATCGGGGTGATGCAGTTTTGATTTCTCACACAGTGTGTCTGCAGCTCTTACAAGCGTTCCACTCCATCTGTATTATCAGTACTCTCTTCATACCCATTTCAGATTTTCACTGTCTCCCTGGTCTCTCACGATCAGTAACTTGAAGTCATCTTTCCTTCTCTTGCCACAGCTGGTCTGAAGATCGTTAAATCCTATAGATCCTCACGTAACACTTTCATTTTGTACCCTGTTCCTTGGACAGCCAACATCAAGTTCTGGCTGTTTTGTTGTCTTTTTTTCGCACCCCATCTTGCTGTGTGGAGAACTATTCATGGTCTTTGATGGCTGTATTTCTGTTCCCGGTGTCCAGGCTGGTTGAATTTTACCTATTGGTTACTGTTATACCATAACTTCACCATTTCTCCTAGTTTATCTTTCTCTTCCCTAATCCACTCTATGCTTCTAAAACACCTTATCTCCTGAGGATCCCCCATTCCCATCAGTCCCTAGCCCCCAGTTACCTAAGAACATATTAGGGACTAAATTGTGCCCCTCCTGAGATTCATGTGCTGTGGCCTTTACCCCTAAGGGGACTACATTGGAGGGAGGGCCTTTAAGGTTATTAAAGCTGGTTGAGTCATTACGATGTGGCTAAATGCAGCGTGACCGGTGTCTCCTTGTAAGGAGCACGTGCCATCAGAGGGGGACCTGCACAGAGCACACAGAGGAAGCCGGGGAGAGGCCTCGGGAAAGACACCTTGGACTTCTAGCCTCCAGAACTGTGAGACTTACACAAGGATTCTCCAAAAAGTTCATTAAAAAAAAAAAAAGACTGAAATATGAGTTTATTTTGGTATAAAAAACCTTTGAAATCCATGCATAATTGTTTTCATAATGCACATTTTCCATGAACTTTTCGGCAGATCTGTTGTGTTTCTGTTGTGTAAGTCACCCAGTCTGGGGGGGTTGGTGGCAAGTGGGGCAGATCAATTCAGAAAGAAATGATAAAAATGAGCCAACTCTTGGGGCGGCAGGTGGCATAGTGGTTAAGGGCATTGGACTCCCACATGGTCGACCACAGTTTGAGTCCTGGATCTGGAGGCTTGCTTTCTCACTTTCCCTTTCTCTCTGTCTCACTCTGTGCCTCTCTGGTTAAAATTAAAAATAAATAAATAAATAAAGTTATATACAATAACTCTTTTCTTAAAAAAAGAAAAGCCAACTCTTATTTAGGTGAGGTATCTGTAGTGTTCGGCTCTCACCTTCTTTCAGCCCACTCATAAAAACATTTCTCTTTCCAGCGAAAACCCTTAACATTTAGTTCTCTATTGTTTGCCAGGCTTTCCTTCCTTTCAGAAAGGGCCAGTTGCCCTTTAAGAATGAGGCCTGGGACTAGCAGATGGCATAATGCTTACGTCTCTGGAGTCCCACGTAGTCGATTGCAGTTCAAGTCCCAGACCTGGTGTGGCCATCCCCCCAGGGGGGTGATTTCTTGCTTTCTATCTCTCTGTCTCTTTCTGTCTCT